>NC_056745.1:149532268-149654768 GCF_019279795.1 Protopterus annectens | reverse complement strand
GAAGATCAGCCAAGTTACTCAGACAGTCAGCTGCCTAAGATGAGGAGACGTTCATATACTCAAGGAATAAATCTACAGTAACCCATCCACTTGTTGAGTCTTGATTTAAAAGCAGTCAGGGCATTACTCCATTTAATATACAGGGGGAGTCTGTTCTGGAAACAGGATACACTTTGTTAAGCACCTATCATGCCATCAGGGTTGTTAATGTTGTCACATTTAAATATTTTAAGTCAAATGTTTGGTGTTCCACTGATTCTTTAGAGATGTAAGAGATAGAAAAGTGTGAGGTCCTTCACAGCATGAAAAGCAAGGCAAGGATCATCTCATAACAGCCTTTATGAAACAGAATACAAATGGCAGGTCTTAAGTCCTTCAAGGTAGCTTAGGGTCTCTAAACCTCCTATTTCCTTTGTAAGAAATCTCTGTGGTCTTTCAGGTTGATAAAGATGGTACATGGCATACAGGATATTGCATTCAATGACAGAACTGACAAAGACTTCCTTAGACCTGGATGGGTTGTCCCTAAAATTTAAATGTGTCAGAATGATTTTCCAACTACATGAAGACATGGTGCTCAAAAGTTATTGTTGACAAACATACCCAGATCTCTAAAGACTGTGTTGAATTAGAGGGGTGTATTCTTTACGTGGTAAGAACTAGGGGTCCAGATATCAATATCCCAAATGTGATCACCATTTCCCTTGAGGATTCTAAGAATGTCACAAATGCACATTAGATCAAGGAAGTCTGCCTGCGTATGCAATACAATCATCCTTAGTCTCTCTGTGATCACTAATTAGCCTATTGTGTCTAACACTAGCTACCAAAGAGCTTAACAACTTTTTATACACCTACAAAATAAACCTGTCCTCATTGTCACATAAATTATTAAAGACTGAGAAAAAATGCTGGATAACTAAAGGATTACTGATTCTAATTAAACTAAGAGTTGATAGTATGGCACTAATGGAAAACTATCCTCTTCTCTGAAAAGAAACAAAACTTTACACTTTTCAGAAACCTAACTAAGGAAGTAACCAGAGGACATAAAGCTAAGCATGTAAATACATTCTAAAAGTCTATAATTAACAACTCAAAAGTGTTCTAGAACTTAGTTAATAAAGTGACTGGTCATTCCCCATACAAAACCTCTCTAATGGATGACACCATCCCATCTGCAACAGAAAATATCTAAGCAAGAGACTTCCTCGATAAATTCTCACAGGCTATCTCAGACCCTCTCAACAAGAATTACACAATCCTGACATCTTCCTGATCCACCTCCTTTCACAGCTCCCTTCAACTTGAAAACTATTAAAATAAAGGATATTTAGAAGTCGATTGATCAGATACTCATACAGGCTAAGATGGATTGCACCTTTGGTTTATGTTTCTGCAAATAATACCACCTGCATCCTCTATCCTTCCTTTATAATTATTGCTTACTCAGAATATCATGTCTGATCCTTTGAAACAAACCATAGCCAAACCAACTCATAAAATCCAAAAATCTGCTTTTGCAAATTATTTCAGCCACACCTCCATTTTGTCTATACTATGAAATATTTGAAAAACTGATATAATCACAACTATGTGAATGCCTAAAAACCTACAGAGTGCTAGCTTCTCAACAACATGGCTTCTGATCAAGGAGAAACACTATGACTGCCCTTCACAACCTCACTGATGAAATTTTCCAAAACATGGACAAAAGCTACTTAAATAGGACCATTTTTATAGGGATGACTAAAGCTTTTTACTTGGCAGATCATTCTCTAATTCTCAACTCATTAATACAAGATGGTCAACAACCGAGCACTAACTGGGTTCAACAACTTCCTTACCAACAGTAACTTTTCAGTTCAACTTAATTAATAAGTTCTCATCATCCACTGCCAACCTCAGTAATGGAGTGGCTCAATGTTCCTTCCTTTCTTCCATTCTTTTCTCAATTTTAGTGAATAAATTACCAGCTGCTCCTCCAGAAATTCCAACAATACTGTTTGTAGATGACACGGTGATCTACACATCATACCCATTATACAATATAATGCAAAAACATATCGTGGAAGGTCTCTAACTAATGTCTACCTGGTTGGCTCACAGGAAGCTAATTTTAACATCAAGAAATGAAGCAATGATTTTGAACACAACAAGAATTACTTTGCACTGACAATATTCCACGTAAAACCGCAAAACGTTTCGGATAGCTACCGTATGTCATTGGTTAGATCACCATCTGCACTTCCCACACCATTTAGAAAAATAAATTAAATCCAAAGTATATTCTCAACTGTTTGGGATAAAAGGATTTCTTCATTTCCAAGCAGCCAGATTGCAACCAGGAAAGGACATTGTCTTGTCATACCCCTCATCCTGTTCCTTATAAAAGCTGTGGTTTTCTGGCATATCACTGAGGACTGGAGTCAATAAATAATGACCGATATTTGAATTTCAGACTTCATATCCTTTGGAAAATATGCGCTGATGTAAAACCTGCTATTCTAGCAACTTTCTAAGTTTATAAGAGCAGTATTTAAAATGTGTCCCTGTTTTTGGACCTTTGTCCCTCATTATTTTTGGCTTTGTCCAGATTTCTTGCACAAAGAGGTTAAGAGGCATGCTCCTGGCCCAGCTGGAATATTGGCTTCAATTAACTGCTTCCGCAGATATACAGAGTCGTTTATTTCTGTTAACGGCCCTCAACAATATTTCCAGCTTCACTGATCTTGTCATGTAAATACAGCACCACTGAGAAACTACACTGTTGATAAAAATGCTTTTTTGCTCCAACATAAAATAAACAGGGAAAGACCCATTAAGCTATACAAACATATCACATCAATTCAATACCATGCAATCAAATGCCGTTTTATACAAGAAACCTTCTGCAAGTGTAGGACAAATATACACACACACACGTATATGTATGTAAATGGTTTTGTATAATTGTATCGTGTTTTGTCATTCTGTGCCTCCATGATGCACAACCCACACCTCAGCAAATCATCAGAATACGTGGTACAATGGGTGTAGCAGGGCAGGTAAGTCCTGATCTTGTAACTCTTCGTGGTCAGTGAATCAGGACTGAACAAATGGGCCTCAAATTTATATAAATTTACTTGATGATTCTGGATGCATACAAACATATGTGTGTATTCTGTGACGTAACGATTACTTTAAGTTAACTGTAACTTTATAGTAAGTGTATTTCTGTTTTTTTTATATCAAATAAAATCATTTGTTCACATTCAAAACTCATTAAAAAAATGCAGTTTTCAATCCTTAGTATCTTCAGCATTCATGCTTTTCACATATTTGTCTCATTCTTCAATGGTCTCCCAAATTTGGATCGTTTGATAGGACTGTTCTCTCCAGACATCTGATTTCCCCAGAATGGCTTAATGTACTCCATCTTCACTTGGAGGCATAACTTGAGTAGCCTCTGCAACTCCCAATTAGCAAAGTCTGAAACTATCTATTTTCTTGTAACTATATCAGTTTTGAAACTTCTGTTGCTCTTCTTCCCTGGACTTTATCTGCGTTATACACAACTCTTTGAGTCTTCCTATGCACTGTCCATCTTCCCAGAAAAATATATAGAATCTTGATTCAGCTGCTTGAAAAATGACTTGAACTTTAGGCTATGTGCATAGTTTTGTATTTTTATTCTGTCTCCAGGTCACACATCTAGTAGCCTTCTACAACTTTTATCACAGTGTTATTTCTGCTTTCTTTCCAACATTTCCATTGCTTTATGCTGGTTTTAAGTCAACAGTAATGAGTAATAAAGCTGAAGCAGGCAATGCGCTTTTCATCCCTTTGCCATAAACAGCTGAGCTGCTGAAACACTGACTGCCTGCAATGGATTGCATTTTTTCATAAAATGTTTCACTGTGTGGCTCTTTTTCTCCCTTGTACTTGTTCACTTGAATAGAGTAGATATATGTTGAATTCATTCCTATATACGTATCTTCTAAATTCATGACATTTGTATTTTTGACCAGTGACAAATGTGGCATTAGGCATCCTCTCTCTTTGGAAACAAATAGTTCACTGATGGCACTAGCACTAACAGTGCCTGCAGTTTGATTATTTCATGATAATTGGTATAATAATCTATACATAAAAGAGGTATGGGTACTTTGAAATGACTCAAATCAGTATCCACTTGTCTATAAGGAAATATGATCTTTATTATCATAATGAGCATGGAGTATATTTGTTATCATAGTGAGCATGGAGTATATTTGTTATCATAGTGAGCATGGAGTATATTTATTATCATAGTGAGCATGGAGTATATTTGTTATCATAGTGAGCATGGAGTATATTTGTTATCATAGTGAGCATGGAGTATATTTATTATCATAGTGAGCATGGAGTATATTTGTTATCATAGTGAGCATGGAGTATATTTGTTATCATAGTGAGCATGGAGTATATTTATTATCATAGTGAGCATGGAGTATATTTGTTATCATAGTGAGCATGGAGTATATTTGTTATCATAGTGAGCATGGAGTATATTTATTATCATAGTGAGCATGGAGTATATTTGTTATCATAGTGAGCATGGAGTATATTTGTTATCATAGTGAGCATGGAGTATATTTATTATCATAGTGAGCATGGAGTATATTTGTTATCATAGTGAGCATGGAGTATATTTGTTATCATAGTGAGCATGGAGTATATTTGTTATCATAGTGAGCATAGAGTATATTTATTATCATAGTGAGCATGGAGTATATTTGTTATCATAGTGAGCATGGAGTATATTTGTTATCATAGTGAGCATGGAGTATATTTGTTATCATTCTTTTCTTTTGGGTTGTTATTATAATATAAACAAAGGGCATATGGCACAACACCACACGACTTGTTCTTTCTTACTCATCCATTCCTGGCCAGTGCATTACGCCTTTTACTCCTGCTTTGCACTTATTACTCCTAGATGTGATTAATCTATCTTGCAGTTGACTGAGAACTATTATTGTATCTGCTTTGAACATTAAGCCTTGACATAACATATTTCCTGTTTGAAAGAAAACTTTGATAGAATAGCCTCTTTCAGGAACTGTATTTATAAGTCAGTGTCAGAACATTTCTAGAATTCTTTCACTTTTTCTTCTGTCATAACTGCATTGTTAGTAAAACAAGCTATACTTTTTCTTCTAATTGTTATTCAATTATCTATAGTAAATATGTCCTACTTAACATGAATACAGTGAGTCATTCCTTGCCTAGTCCAAATTTCATATTCAGAACATACTTCTATTGGTTAAGTATCACCTTCTACAATGTCAGAGGTGCCTTCTGCAAAGGCTTGCTGAATATACTGTGCAAGGGATTCTTTCTATATGCATATTCATCAATTCCTTAACTCCATATACTACTAATACTTCTTTTAATTGCTGTCTGTCTTTTGTGCATCTGCAAATGTTGGAGCCTCACATTTAACTGGTCTGTTCTCATGCAGGATCACAGCTACTGTATCATCCTGATTGTCATATAGCCACATCTACTATGTGAGGCTTGAATTTTTTCAAGTGCATGATATTTTTTGCACCTCCTAGGTCTTATTCTTGATTACACCATTATTACAGTGCATTTTCACTTTTCACATTCTCTCCATTTTTATTTGACTCATATTTTGCCTTGCATGCATCAAATTCTTCAATTAATTCTTTTAACAATATACTAATAATTTCACTTGCTCTGCATGCATCCACAGCTTTTGAAAAGGTCAAGCCTGCTTCTCTTGAAAGTTTGCCTCTTGTCTGATAAACAACTATTCTGTCCATTATTAATGAATTATGAAACTCACAAAATTCACAATCTTTGGCTTAGTTCTTTAGCCCAACAGAATAAGCACCTATAGTGTGTGCATCATGCTGTACCCCAGGAAATAACAAATCACAAACAAATGCAAGTTCTTCCAAAGAGCACAATGGTGCCCAGACTTCTATCTAATTATTGCTATTTTGTATTTTTCCTATTTAAGAAAAGTAAGGAAGTTATACCTTCAAGCCGTTTTCCCAGTGGCATGCAGAAATGTGGCACACACTAACTACTTTGACTTCTTGTCTTTCTACTTAATCAAATCCCCAAATCCAGCTTCCAGTTCCTGCTAAACTACCTTAAGAGCTGGTGGTTTCAGCCTGAACATTTTACAAACTGAAGATTATAAGTCCATAGGAGATTACTAGGCTAATGATTTAAGGGCCCTTACAAGCCTAGCCAATATAACCTAATTTTCCCTAATAGGGGCAAGAGGATGGCATGAATTTGTGCCTGTGCCTTGGGTATGTTACAAATTGTCCCTGTCCATGAAGGACATAGGCATCACCCTTCTGTATACATCTATATTTCTAAACACAAAGTCTTTAAAATAAATATACTTATTTACTTCTACAAGTATCTATCTGGATCTGCAGATATATTTCCTGTTTCATCCGGATACTTAGCAAGCAAAACAGCCACTAAGGATGAGCTTCTAGCATCATGAAGTATTTATTCAGTCTGCCTTTCTAAAAGAAATATGTACCACGTGGCATAGCTGTTTGTAACTAATCAGTACCATATTTAAAATTACACAAACCATATACTAAACCTACCCTTTATTGTCATGAAGTCCACATCAAATATATGTTTTTCCTCTCTTTAATTATAATTAGTGTATTTGCTAACTACCCTTCTTTCTCCACTTTTGCATAGACCTGAATAATTCTATAAAAGAATTGCCATGTTTGCTGCTAATATTCACAGCAGAACTCACCAACCCATATCTCATATAACTTTTAATGGCTAGAGTTTCAACATCACTCTTCAGTGCAGATTACATTTACTAATAAACTACTCTATTATGATATTATCATTCATTATCCACTATTTTTCCATGGCATGAAACTCAACATAATGTCATAAGTTCAAATGGTAGCCTGGTTAATGTCCCCCCAAAAACAAAAAATGGTTATGGTGATACAAGCTATTCTGCCACTGTTGACAAGCCTTGTGTAATGCTCTGGTTTTCTTCTGAATGCTAAGCAATGAGGGACATTCACTAGATGCTACTTGTTCCTTTGTGGCATGCACCATTTACCACCAAGCCCCCACTTCCTTGGACTTGAGATGAGATCTGAGTCGGATTATGGTTCAATGGGGCCCTAGGCAGGGTAATGGGTCGGGTCCCCACATACACATAAACAGCAGCCCCCCAGCCCCCCCCACATCCATTCCAGTGTCCCATTACTTGTTTATTTCTCCCCAGTTGCTATGAACATTGTCCAAACCTGTCAATGTGCATTCTGTTTTCTTCTTCATTTCAAAACATTTTCTTTATTTCAAAATATTTTTAATAACATTTATTTCAAATTTTATAGCACAAATGTTGATAGGTATTTGTTAAAGAAAACAATACAGTCCCACAATGAAAACAGACTCAGCATTAGCAGTAAATGGCTCTGCCATTGAAACTCACATTCATTTAAACAGCATTGAAACCCACGTTTGAAGAAAATGCATCTGGTCAGTGGCAAATTAAGTTTACCTTTTGCACTGTTTTCAAACCAAAGGCCCCTTGCACACATTTTTAGGACCATGCATACATGCATGTGTTCTTTGATTCACCTGACTGTATTAAATTACATTCCTTGTATAATACAGAACAATTTGTTAGACTGTGTTTTAAATTTGTAGTTTTGAACATCTTTCCAGTAAGTAATCAAACAAAATGTATGAACCAATAATGACAAAACTGCTCATTTCAGAACATTTCAACCATAAAAGGCAACTCAGACTTCTGTCATTACAGTCCACCAATATCAGTCAATATACACAATCTCAGCAGAAGTAAAAGTCATCTGAATAATTCCACATTAAAGAGATCAGTAATTAATGAAGAGGCTGCTACTAGAAAACAAATTTATATTCAGTGTTTCATGTGCAAATTCAGTTCCTGCTGCCCTTAAAGAATAAATTGCCAGTGTTACATTAAAAAGGGTAAGATAGTAATATTGCAACAGGGAATGAATGGCAAACTGACAATGAGTTCATAGTTCCTAGCCATCTCACCCAAAGGAGGACACACCCAAGATTGCAGCACCCCACCCCTTAAAGTACAACACAGTATCAGTAATCCATCTACATGGTGTGGGAGTAGAAACTACAGTGCATCAGAAACAAGTATGTTACCCATTGTGCTACTAACACTGTTTTCAAATGCTATAGCACAACAGTGATGACTACTTGCTAAACAAAACAGTTGTACTTTGAAAACAGACTTAGCATGAGTAGCAGTGAACTTGTCTTTCCATGAAGCTCAGAAATCCTTTAAAATGCACTGAAGCTCACAAATCCTTGAAAAATGCATTGAAACTCACAGTTCCCAAAAAATCCACTGAAACTCATTTTTTGAGTAGTCTGGCAGTTGATATAGAAGATTCAGGCTCTTGTCTCTTGTAATTAAGGTACAGGGTTTGGGCTTGAGCAAATCAACTTACCTGCCATCCATAACTAGGACAACACACACACACACACACACACACACACTCACACAAAAAGCAATGCATTGCTTTATTCCCTGGACAGGCTTTTTAATGAGAATTTCTAAACAGAAGAAGCAACAGGCATGCTTGAATTCTACATAGGGATGTGAAAAAGAAGAAGAAGAAGTTGGAACATCTTTAAATTTTGCACATGAAAAGGAAGAGGCAGGAATGTCTTGTGCGTTTAAAGAACACAGTAGGTGTGTGCATCAACAGACACACAGATGCACAGGGCATTCTTCATGCAGTTAAAGGAGACATAGCTTTTTTTATTAAAATGTAAATATTATGGCAGCCCCTGGCCAGTGGGTCCCTCCCAGCCACCAGGGCCCTAGGTGACTGCCTAGGTTGCCTAGTCCTGAATATGGCTCTGGATGGCATAGTGGTCCCCAGAGTTCAACAACCTGTGTTCCACCTCCTGGACAATAGTAATTGCCCTGTATTTCTACAGTTCCTTATTTTTAAGACAGCATCAATGTGTCTTCACAATCTGTTGCATCTCTTTGTATTATATCTATGTATCTATCTAGATGCTATTTAGATAGAGAGATAAATACAAATTATACACTATGGGTTTATTCATTCTTTTCAGACATGCATATGCTGTATGTGACGTGCATTGCTCCTGCCACAGCTACTGTATAGGCAATCTGTGCCATTCCTGCTGATATGCCCTGAGTTGCAGTGTTGTGCACCTCAGTTTCGGGTATGTTTGTAGTGAGGGTTCAGATGCTGTGTCAAGCATTGAGAGCAGAGGACTCTGTTCTGAGAATGCAAGACCTGTAATTGCAATTCATGTGACAGAGAAAAATAAAAAGCAAATGCCATACAATTAAGGTATGTATGAAAACTCTCTGTAATGACAATAAAGCATTAATGCATTTTTGCAGAGCATCTTTGCCCCCTGTATCCCTCAACAAGGAGTGCTGCTTTTCCCAAACTCCTGTGTGTAAGGAGAATACGCTAAGATACCTCAACTCTGAATTTAGTCTGTATTCCTGTTTTATACTTTCAGTCTCATACTTCCAGAAATCATTACTATGGTCCTTGCAATGTCAACAGGAGCCCACTTTACAGCTCTTGTAAGGGATTTTCAAGCAACATCTACTACTCTGTAATGTGTTTGAACAGTTGCATGGATAACCGCAACAATTCACTTGCCATAAATGAAAGCACTTTCCAATTTGTTTATGCAGTGTTACAGTATTATTGATCCCTTTTCTTGAAATACAAAGTTATCAAAGAGTTTCACTTTAGCAGTTAATGTGATTTATTATAGCAACAAAAATGCATGTTGAACTATATGCACCCAACTAGATAAGTTTATTGCATGAATATCAATTAAGCGCTTTCGTTCCAAACAACTTCATCAGAGTCTGACATTATACTCCATTGAAAGATACTTAAACCATAAAATCCAATCGTGTGATGAGTTACAACCAATCACATACGCTCAATAACACCAAATGTATGGCACATCATAAGTTAACCTGTACTACACAACTTTTACAAGGCAACAGCATTAATTCAGAACAAAAGAAACAGACTTCAAAACAAATCAATTCTTGTCAACAGATTTCTCTAACAGGCTGTTAGACCTGTTATCTCAGTTTAAAACCAGTCTATCTTGAACAAGTCTACCTTTTATTCTTTATAGCTATCGCAGCTTTATAAAAAATTACTCTCTTCCAACAATGCCAAATGGGTAATACTGCAGAAAATCATGGACAACTTTTGAAGGCTCATTATACAGTCCAAGATCAAATGCATGTTTACCTTCTCAGAATATTACATAAGACATTTCAAAAATGAAGGACTGATTTGTAACTTTTCCTACTACTTAGATGACTCCAGACAGCTCCTCATCTAAAGCCCGTAAGCACTCTTTTAAAAAAATGATGTAAATGCGATGACTTAAGCAAAGTTTCACTATGAGGTGCTTCTCTTTGATAGTTTTTCAGGTTTGTGGGAATCTAGTAACTCAAGTCAATGTTTTGTGAATGTCTTTTGTAATATTCTGAGAAGATAAATATGTATTTGCTCTCGGGCTATATAATTAGGTTTTAAAAGTTATCCATGATTTTCAGTAGTATTACCCCTTTGGCTTTGTTGGAAAAGAGCATTTTTTTTAAAGCTGCAAGGACTATAAACAATAAAATGAAGACTTGTTCAAGGTAGACTGTTTTGAATTGAGATAACCAGTCTATCAGCCTGTTAGAGAAATCTGTTGACAAGAGTCGATTTCTTTTGTTTTGAACCGGTGGTATTAAAAGTATGCATGTCTCTTCTCTGTGCTGCCTTGTAAAACTTGTGTAGTGCAGCGTAACTTATGACATGATATATGTTTGATGTCATTAGTTCATGCTTGATTGGTTGTAACTCATCACATGATTAGATTTTATGGTTTAAATATCTTTTAATGGAGTGTAATGACAGATTCTGATGAAGCTTTGGAACAAAAGCGCTTAATCAATGTTCATGCAATAAACTTATCTAGTGGGGTGTAAGCTTGTCTTTTTATGGTTTGGTTCTTGTTTACACACTGGTGGACTCATACAGAATTTTATGGATTACAAATTATTTATTATAGCACCTTATTGACCTCAGCAAGAGACACACAGGATGCAAAACCATGGGCAGTGACTTAAAACAGAAAACTATGGAGTGCGGTTTCACGTATGTCATGAAAGTGGGACAAAATTGTTTCAGAAGCAATGCAAGATTTGATTAAAAAGATGATGGAACCAAGGTATTGGAAACAAATAACAAGAGAGGGAAAGTAAAAGAGTAGGATGAGGCCAGGAAAACATTTGGACTCCAGTCTACAGACTGCTTTCCCTACCAGGGATTGATATCAGAGTATAGGCAAAGAAAAAGGGATACAGGAATCCTAAGTGAAAGGCATGTTCTGGGAGACTTTTTAGTTGAATCTTGAACAGAAGCTGCTACTAAAAAGGATAATTAGTATGACATATGAAATATTGCATGATACCTATAAGAATCAATCTGAGGAGGTTTGAAAAGATTGGGAAGAGAGACTGCAAAAGCTACTGAAAAGGAAACACCGGGAGGACATATGTATGACTCCCAAGTATGCAGCAAAGTTCAGAAGGTTTAGGGTCTCTGCACTAAAGTGTTTGTTTAGGTATTTTTATACCCCAAATAGAGTTCAAAGAAATTTTCCTCAGGTGCATAGCAAATGTAGGAGGTGTGATTGGGAAGAAAGAGGTAACGTATGTTTTAGGAGAATAATCAGCTGGCAGATTTTAAAAATTCCCTACAAAGTACTCTGTCAGAAATACTGGGTGAACAAATGTCTGTAACTAAGGAAATGATGGCTTTGAGCTTGGGTACATGATCTGAATGTCTACACATAGTAAGGTCTAGTTAAGTTTAATTCTGTTGACTGCAAAAAAACAATTACTAGAAAATGGAAATCAAAGTCTAAACTAATTGCAGTTGAACTGTTGAATATTATAGAAGAGATAAAAATAACTGGAAGAGAGAACATTAGAAAAAGGAAGGAGAAGATTGCATAGAAATAAATGGCTATTATGGGAACAGTACATGCAGAAAAATGTTTAGGAGGAGTGAGGTTTAAGGGAAGGCAGGAATTCAGTAATCGATGTAATGTTGAATGATGCTAGTTATAAAGGAAGAAATTATATGTGATGTGTAATGTATGTTAATGGAAAAAAATAACGGGTTGTTTTCTTTTTGTTAATGTATGCTTGCCTGAGTTGTAAGTGATAATTTAATAAAGGAGTTAAAATAGAAAAAAAAATGATGCAACCTTTATGGTATGAAACAAGAAAATAATATAAATGAAGAAATGGAAAATAAATGTTCATTTCTGGGGGGACACATTAAAAATGACAGTGGCATGAGATCAGCTACATTACTGGGTGCATCTTTCATTTAATGCACCTACAATCTGGACAATAAAACAGGAACAGTTATGAGACTCACAAGGAATCTGAGTCACTACACATATAAATGTCATATAAATACCAGTGTCACTGCCCATTTTTATACATTTGTATTTTGGAAACCAACTCCACCTCCTACTATCACCATTATCAAGAACATAAGGAACATAATTCTCAAACGCTAGCACTCAAAAAAAGATATTGGAAAAGAAATAGGTTCCATGAAATAGGGAGAACTATCAAATACAGATTAAACAGTGGAGCATTTTACCAAAATACTAACAAGTTTATTGGATGAATGCACATTCAGCAACCATATTAGATCCAAAGGAAACAATGTTTGGATAAACAGCTCATTCAGAAGTTCAGTGGTACAAATAGAAGCCGTCTGAAGCATCTGCATGAGAACAAGGGAAGAGGCACCACAAAAAACTACACCGCTGTCAGAAATTAGACCCAAAACAAATTCATGCAGAAACATATATATCTATATGTATAACGATTAACAATCCCTCAAAGCTCTGGAAAGGAACATCTACTGGTTAGCTATACTATAAAATGGAAGCATGACCCTCAAAATAAATTGGGAAAGGCCCACTACAGCAGTAAGAACACTTTCTATCTCAACTCACTGACAAAAACTGTCAATAGTTTTAAGGACTATGCCTCTGCTATCATAAAGAAGTTAACTAAGGATACTACAATAATGGATGACCATGTAATAAAGTCTGACATTCCTGACAAATAGAGGTTCACTTTAAACCTACTACAGTCACATCAGGCTGCTGATTACAGTTAAGGGTGACAGCCAATGGGTCTTTATCTATAATAATAAAGAAAAGCCTGAATGAGGGTATGATGCCAGACTTATGGAACCACAGCAGACTTATTCAAGTATTAAAAGTGGGAGATGAACCCAACACTAAAAACTATAGTCTGTTATCAGTCTAAGTCCCATAAAATGTACATGAAACAGTGATACACAAATCACTTAACACCTGAAAGAGTAGCACATCTTATCCCAGAGACAGCCTGATTATGTAGACAGATGTGGAGTTAATCATACTCTTATCACACTGACAGTGTAGATATTTACCTGCAGGGACAAAAAATCTTATGTAGCCCTCTTTTATTTGGGCTTCCTTAAAGTTCACACACACACACACACACACACACACACACACACACACACACACACACACACACACACACACACACACACGAAAATGGCTTAAGCTTTCATGTTTTACACTTGGTCCAGAACAACGGTTCTGCTAATTTACAAAAATGGTGACTAAGCAAAATAATTGCTTTTCCGCCTATCTCACAAGAGCTAGTTAGTGAGGCCACAGGGGTTCATTTTAGGACCATTTTGGTGTCTTCACAAAAAGATGGCAGTACATACAGAGATTGTGATGTTGCTGCCGTAAGTTGATATCTCTTACCTGTTTAAGTATGTAATAGATATACATTGATCAAAACCTTACACTCTGATTTTTAACTCACTCACTAGCTGAGTCAGTAGTAGCAGATCGCTGCAAAGTGAGGAAAACAATAATCACATTATTTTATGAATGTGAGTAACACTAATCTAACCAGACAATATTACACCTGTAGCATTTCAGGAGTAAGATCGATTTACAATACCCCAAAGCGATTGTACACAGTAAACTGTCAATTAAAGAACACAGTTGCATAGCTGTCAAAACAATGCATACAAATTTGCATGCCCTATGCAGGATAAACATATGAGTAAGGACACCAAAACAAAACTTACACAAGCAGTACTGTCACCCGTTAAGTTATGTATCAACAGTGATGCACAATCTCTCTAGACAAGTCCACAATAAACTACAAAGTATTTAATAAAAGCAGTGTTTTGAGTGACGCAGTATGGTGTGTTTTTAGTGAACTGCTCTTTTACTGATCTTGTCTTGATGATATAACAATCAACAAGAAAACTAGAAATTATGCAACATGGCTACTTTGCAGTATGATGTATTTGTAGGGGCATTTCAGATGCTAATTTAGAAATTCTGTTGCTGTCTTTTGTAGTTTACTGCAGACATACCTGGCGATCGTGTGTACAGTCACTTTGACAATGGATCCTGAACAGCCAAGGACATAATGTTGGCTGTATTGTTTAGACAAGTATATGTGCCCAAACCATCATAAAAAAACACATAGTTCCCATGGACAATACTGGACATTAGTAGATTACTGCAATTGCTACTGCAGTGAAAAGCACTGAGGGTGTCTCACTTAAAGAAAAATGCTAAAGTCATCCTCTCTTCCAGTGGGCATGGCCTAAGCCTTTTAAAAATAAAATTATCGCTTCACAGTTCAAAAAAATGTTCTTATCTCTAGAACCATATGTGCTATTAGATAATAGTAAATTGCAAACTGTTCAGCACAAAGCGACCTTTAGATTGGTTGCATTTATTCAATTCTAAGTCTTAAACTGCATTTTATACACCACAATAATTACAGTAAATACAAAGTTTAAATGTTGTATAAAGAGATTACAAGGTATCTAAGAAATCATATAAGTAATAAACACATGCTGTCAGCAGTATTCTCTTCATCCAGCTATCAGTTTTTATATGAGACTGAGCAATTCTGTCTGGGTCACATGATTGCTGGGATTTTTAGAGAAATACGAACATGTACTCCTACTCAGAGGTGATCTCTGCCTGACATACAAGGCCATGTCCAACCCAGAACTGATGGACATGCTCCACCTAAAGAAAACCATATCCCCTCGAGCCACACGCTCTAGGGATCTAAACCTCACAACAACAATAAATAGGATGTGCTGGAGGGATAGATTCCTGTTGCAGAGATTTCCCATACTTTGGAAAAAGATTCCGATCTACATTAGGCAGAGTTCCTTGCTAACACTCTTCAAGAGAAACCTTGACGAGTGGATATGAAACAGAAAGTTTACCCCGGGGATCACTTCAGTGGCTCTGCTGGACAGAGACACAGGGAACTAATGTAAGGGGGCGGCGAAAGCCACACATTCTGGCTAGGCTTATAAATGCCTTCGGGCAGATAGCCTAGTACCTACCTATGAACCTATTATTACAATACAAATAAATAGTATACAAATAATACTCAATATCTCTATCTACACTAGACAGATGGCAAATATGCATACAGTTGTTTGCCACTATATAGGCTTTAAGTTGAAGTCTTCTAATACCTTGTATGTATCATAGATTTAGTATTATTAATGCAAATATGAACAAACAATAATTGCCTAGAGGCATCAGTAGGATGCAAGTGCAGAATTGGCTGAAGACATCGCTAGGCTGTAATGAGCTAAGGATGTGTCCAAAGTATGCCAGGACCTCCACTCACTCTTTATCCCAAATACTAAATCACTTCTCAGAATCCAGAAAATCCTAACCCTTGGCCTAACCGTATCCCCTAGTCCTATGGCACTAGGTTACTACAAAAAGGGTAGCTGATTATTTATACACTGAAATTAACCATTTACCTTATGTACATTGCATCCTCAAATCTATTTCAGCCCTCTGGTACAAAGCAATCCCTAAATCCCAGCCCAAAGAAAAGGCCTTACTGCTCTTTAAAAGGGTTGAGGTTAGGTTTAGGGTTAAGCTTAACATTAGGGCTATACTTAGTGTTGGGTGGTTGTTAGGAACTATGTTGATTGTTTTGGACAAGGTTAACATAGCTGTATGGAAAAGGAAGCTCATATATGGGACAGGTAATGATTACAATGAAATCAGCATCTGAAAAACAGTGTACACAGCTATACACATCAGGTGGGAATCAGGTTTACCACAGACCCTCATTCTGCAGTATTTTAGGGTTTCCAGTCAAGCCAGTAAGCTTGCCCTGGGTGGAAAATACTAGGGTAGCTTAAGAGAAGTTCTGGAGATTTTCATTTAAACTATTCAGCAAGTCAAAACTCAGAATATTTATACATCCCAGCTATGAAGTGTTACTCTTCATTGTAAAGAATACACACCTACAGTACCTGATTGGTGAATATCAGTATTCTAAGAAACCCTGACTGGTGAATATCAGTATTCTAAGAAACTATGTTTCTTTATTTTAGTTTTTGTCAGGGTGGTAAGACCATTAGGCAGAGCAATGTACATTTTCAAGAGTGATCTGAAGGTCTGATCAAATTAACCGATCTGGATCCACAATGTGCAGGATTGCCACCATTTAAGTGGGCCAAAATGGGACATGAGGGTGTGCCCAATATGACACTGACCACACCCTCTACCATGACATCACTACAGGAGTGGTGAAGGAGATGCTATTATTGGTACACCAGCTGGCTGGCTGCTGGAATAGCTAGCTGGTTGGTTGGCTGCTGGAGTGGCTGGACACTGGAATGGCTAGCTGGCTGGCTGACTGTTGCAGTGGCTAGCTGGTTGGTAGGAGTAGCAGCTGGATGGATGAATGGCTGGATGGATGGATTAATGGATGGCTGAATTGCTGCCTAGATGAATGGATGGCTGGATGACTGGCTGGCTGGATTGCTGGCTGGATGAATGGCTGACTGGCTGGCTGAATGAATGGATGGATGGATGCCTGAATGAATAAATGGATGGCTGACTCATTAGGAAAAATAAAACAAATCTCGGTCTTTTTCTTTAGAGGCTGTAGAAGTACTAAAAACAAGCTGCTCTACAGCTGTGATCTTTGCAGGGCTCTTCCTGCCCCGATCCCCACCCCCTTCATGAATTGCAGCCAATTGCTGCATGATTTAAAGCACCTGGACCTAACATGGAACAGCTCTGCCTGCAGGTCTGGGTTGGTGATGTAACTGAATTGCTGTGGAAAATCCGGAAGTAACTTCGACTTTTTCCATGGCAATTCAGTGTGATCAAGTCCCACTACTTCTCACTGTGGTCAACGGGATGAGGCAGCTCAACCCGTGAGTGTCCCACTGATAACAGGATGGGTGGCAACCTTAACAATGTGTGCATAAACAGTGAAGCAAACTAGCCCATATCTATGGGCTATAGCTTACTTACGACTCCTTATTATCTTTAAAATACTCTGACATTCATTTTTCTTAAGAGTGCTCCCTAAGGTTGGATCAGAAAACCAGTTTAGTTTTTCCTTTACCTGGAGCATTAATGGAATATACAGGTATATAGCTCATATCAGTTTTATGTAGAAAATCTCAAGCATGAAATTTTAAGGTTATGAAGTAAAAAAAAGTGCAAGCATGTGATATTACAAATGAACAAATAACCTTCAACACAGTGCATTGAAGTTCACCGTGAATCATTTCTGTTATGTTGCATTGATCTGAATAAAGATTAAGGTAGATGGAATCAAAGGAATCATGGGAAACACAAGGCTTAGACCAGAGACCAGGTGTGCCTTGTCAATTACCACCCTCAGGCTCTACTAGCCTTTTCAAGGACATCGAGGCCTATACGTCCTAGAATGTATTTTAGGGTACCACACAACTGTCTGAGCTATGTTTAAAAGCCTACAGGGAAATGTATCCCTTGATTTGCAAGGGGAGATGTTGGGTGATGAACTACTCTATCTCCATTTAATTTTATTTATTCCTTGATACAGATAGAGTTCTCTTTTATACTGTTAGTTTCACTATCTGACACTTTGAGGAAAAAGGTCTCAGATAATAGGATCCTTGAGGGAATAGAAAGGCAAACAAGGCATAGGTCTCCCCTCAAGAGTCTACATGACACTAAGTACCACAATGGCAGGAGTGTGCAGTTTGAACTCATCTGACTGAAGGTTGCTAAAACAGGGCTTAGTTTTGAGCTTTTTTATTGGTTAAGTTGTTTAAATCAGTTTGCTATCATT
Source organism: Protopterus annectens (assembly GCF_019279795.1). Classification (NCBI taxonomy): domain Eukaryota; kingdom Metazoa; phylum Chordata; order Ceratodontiformes; family Protopteridae; genus Protopterus; species Protopterus annectens. The sequence continues at coordinate 149,636,461 of NC_056745.1, read as the reverse complement.
TGCTACATAAGCAAATTCAAGCCATCTGCTGATCTCTGCAAAACTTAAGTAGAATTTTTCATTGTATCTTGCACTTTTGAACTGCATTTTTACCATATCACTGCTTATTTGAACTGTTTTTTTTTTTTCTGAAATTGTTGCACTTTGTTTGCTGTAGCATACACTAGATTCAGACCTGCTGAATCTAGTTCTGTTTGAATAACTTGAGTACTAAACCAGGCCATCTTTTGCTGGAGAGGGTTCCTCTGCATCCTATTGGCAGGAGTGTGCAGTTAGAACTCATTTGATTGAATGTTACTGGAACAGGGCTCAGTTTTGAGCTTTTTTACTGATTAAGTTGGTTAGATCAGTTTGTGCTCATTTACTACATAGCACCATGTTTGCGCATTGTGCACTGCCGCTCAGCGGTGGGCACTGTTGGTGGATATAGATGCAAACACTTTTGCCTGCACATTTTCCCTTAGTACTCTGCTGGTGCTCCATCTGTGAGTTCTCTTGATTGTCCCTCACTGACAGGTGATACATTCAGTGAAGCTCCTGAGGTACCAACACAGATCAAACCCACTAGCCCTTCATCTTTTTTGTCCACTTCTCCTGTCCTCTACTTTACCTGGCCCTTCCTGTCCTCTCCCTGTTTTTGGACCACATCAACTTACCTAGCATTATAGACAGACAATTTCCCACAGTTTCTCCAGCCAGCCTGGTCGACATGGGCATCCTGAGGCAATGGAGCAATTGCCTCGGGTACACTGACAACCCACTTCTTCTAGCCCACACAAATTCATTTTGTGGGAGATACATCTTTATCAAGAACCTAGAATCCAGGCTCTCTCACTCACCATTCAGTTCATCTGATACTAAGCAGGTTGTCACCATGCACACCTCACCTCCTGCACCTACCAAACCAACAACACATAAGACAGAGGTCCTTACAAGAAGCTCATCTAAACATCAGAGACCTCCCAAACACAAGCAGAGGCACGCTTCACATAATACATCCTCTGCAGAACATAGTACACATAATATATCACACACCATTGTCTCACCAGTCAAGCCGCTAAGGCATAACACAAAAACAAATATCTTAGTCATAGATGACTCAGTTGTGAGACACACAGATGTCCCTTTCACCAGGTTGGATAAGGAAAATGTCACAGTCAGCTGTCTGTCAGGTGTCAGGATCTGCCAAAACATGCACTGAAGTCTCTCAGCAACAGGCACTGTTATGGCTCTGTCATAGTCCATGTTGTGTGAATGACTTGAGACGTACCTCACTGGATTATATGAAGACCGACATGACTGTGCTCTCTGAATATGTGTCCCAGGCAGGTATGTCCTTTGCTGTAAGCATCATTTTAACTTCACCTAGGATGATACCTCAATACAAACAAAAAATGATTGACTTCAACTATTGGCTTAGTTTCTGGTGTCATTCAAAGGGGATCCCGTATCTATCAGCCTGGGATGACATGGTCGACAAACCTCGATGCTTTGCAGAGATGGTCTTCATTTGTCACCCCTGGGATTTCGGTTACTCACTAAGGCTCTTGCCATCCCCATAATGCTTTTTAGGCAATGTCCCAAGAACACAATTCCTGATGTAAAAATACCCTCTAAAAACAACCTCAAAGTTATGCTGCTAAATGCTAGGAGTCCAAGAAACTGCACTCACTGGAAGGAGTCCTCACCCTGGAAGATCCTGACATGTGTGCAGTCACTGAGACCTGGTTTAAAGCTGCAGACAGCACCCCAGCTTTACCAGGTTACATTTCCTTCCTCATGTTCAGACCACAAACTGAAGGCATGAGAACTAAAGGAGGTAGTGTTTCAATATTCAGTAAAGATAATACACCTCTAGACTAGTTAAAAGTAGATATCTACCCTTCACAATACAAGCACACCTTCCTTGTGCATTAAAATCAATGCCAAAGAAAATTGAATTTTCTACATTAAAATCAACAGAAAAACATTAAAATAAACAAGAAACATCTAAGGCCCAATAAAAGAAACTTAAAGTCCTTATCTGCTCTCTCCCTGCCCCTATTCCCCCGCCCCCACTACTCCTACGGCCCTCCCTCATCTCGCCCCTCCCCCCCCCCCCGCCCACTACCTCTACCCCACCTAACACCACTCATCCCTCCCATCCCACCCCCCACCCCCCAGCAGAACTGTCACCCCCCCTCCACTCTGCCACCCCCCCTTCACCCCCCCCTCCCACCTGACCTACCTCCCACTACTTATCCCCATCCCTACTGCCCTACCTAGCCTCCCTCATGACTGGGTATCCCCCTATCCCCCACCCCTCTTGATTTTTTACTCATAAACCTCATCCCTAGTTCCACACCCTTCTGGCTCTTTCCCCATTTCTTAATATCTCTACCTCCCACCTAATTCACTAGTCCAACCCTTATCTACCTTCCTTCTCCCTAGACCTCCTACCTCCCCCCCTCTAATCTACACACAGGTACACCTCCCCCCTAGGTCTAGAAATCTCACACATTTAAAAAACTACATCCTACTAATTAGACTACTAAAGTACTCCATTATTTGAGAACAGCTTAAACTAGGAAAAAGAACTCCAAAACCCAGGCCATCATAAAAAAAAATCAGACCCTCTACCTACATCACCACCTAACCCAGGCCCCTCCCTAAAGCCCAGACCCTAACTCTCAAGATTAGAGTATTAACAATTGCTCCACCTTTGCTCATCTATACACTCAATAATACCAGGACATAATGTGTTTATCAGATGTCATGGATATACCATCAGAAGGTTATGACATAATTATCAAAAGGATGAGGATAATATCTCCCCAACAAATAACATCCAAAGGTAGCATCAAATACAACAGAAAAGATCCAGGATCATGAAACCAAAGAACTCAAACCCATCACAAGCGCATTCACACCCAACCAAAAAGTATTACCCTAAACTGATAAAAAGTTAAACTAATTAAACAAACCATAATCTAATCAGGCAATCAGCCAAACCTACTAACCAACAAAAACATTAGAAAATCTTGAACAAACCCTAATATAGACTATATAAACTAACACCAATGAATAATATTCTTATCTAACAATAATATTATTGCCCATCTAAACTATCCACTCCCTTCTCTGGTTTTAATTATTTCAAGGCAAAAGGAACCCATAAATATCGCTTTCTCACATGCACAGCAAACGTGAGTATAATTGACTGGATTCTCAAAAATGACAATATACCACAGGGACCCTGCTTAATGACCTAATGACCTTAGTGACCACCTTGACACCTCAAAACTATACATTTAAAAAAAGACTCCCCCATATAAGACTAGAGATACTAGATTTTCTAAAAAACGCAAATGTTCAAATCCTACTCCCCTGATCTAGGAACTCTTAGGCTAGCAAACCTTTTCCCTTAAAAAACCTTCCTCAAGATACTGGCTCAACAAACTCCAACATCCCTTTTCTTCCCATTAAGCTCCATGCTACTAAACTTAACTTTCAGAACTAAAGAAAAATACAGAAGCTAAAGACACTAAAGAAAAAAATAGAAGAATTAGAAACCATAGTGGGAAGGGTGAAACAAAAAAAAGAATTAGACATCAAGTTCCTTCAGCTTCAGAGAAAAAACAAAAAGCTGTTAAATCTGATAAAGCAACAAAAAAAATATTACAAACAAACAAAAGATACCAATAAGTATTATAATCCTAAAAAAATAACTACTTTTCCCATCTCCTCTACTAGTCCCCTACCCCCACAACCCCACCCTGACAACTCATTGACAAATAGCCAATTCCTTTAATCCTTTTCATTGAGACCATCAGTCCATCCGGTCCCAGCTTTGCAAGCCTCCTCCTCCATAGCCTCCAATTCAAAATACACTACAAATGAACTGACTAACCAGCAAATCTCCACCTCCTTCATTTCCTCCCCTCTTGAAAAATTGAAAACCAACCAACCAACCTCAGCGGCTCCTCCTGCCAACCCTACAATAGCCTCTCCATAGCCTACCGGCACAAATACCCATATCTGGACTTGATCATCTGATCTATCCTATCTATCTCTCTAATTCTATCTATCATCCCCCCTATCTCCTCCAGGGCCCTCCACAATCCCTCAACTAGAACCCCACCTCTATAGGCCCCATACTAGCCCTCCTTATGCCCAAAATTATCCATAAGCACCTCTGTACATATACTACCACATACCTAACACATAATACCCACCCACGCAACCAACAGCCCCCCAAACGCCCCATCTTCACACTCTTCTTGCTCTTCTTTCCTTAACAAATCAAATCAACAACAATAAAACAATAAACTAATATCCTCTAGCTCTTTCTAGATCAGCCGAGAAAGTCAACCACCAACTACTGCTTCAGGCACTGGAAACATTACAACATAGTAGTAAAGTAAACTAACCCTGGTTATAATGCCTCTCTCTCTGAAGAAAACAGGCAGCACAGGTTAAAAACAACCTATCCAACCTACCCCTTCAATTATATGAATTGTCCCCAAGGATCATCCTTGGTCTTTCTTTTCTCCATATCATCATAAGCCCTACACTCAACTACTCCAAAACCAAAGCCACTTCAATATGCAGATGACTCTACACTAATCTGCTCTGATGAATGAATCCCCAAAAACAAACCTCTCAACCCAAAACTGCTTCTGCTGCTGAAAAATGGTTCTTGGGAACTTAAACTCTTACTTAACCGGCACCTGTGGACCATCCTGTATCCACCTGACCATAGACCATAAACTTAAATTTGATATACCATAAATAACTATTAATTAAAAAACTAAAATTAAATGTATAATGTATAGAATAAAGGCCTTCTTAACCCATAGAACACCAAACTGACTACGAACTAACTCACCTACTCCACCCTCTCTACACCCTCCCAATATTCTCCCTTCCTAAACAAGAAAGAACTTAATAAGCTAACAACTACCTATAATCACCCTTAAACTATTCATAACCTACGCCTTTTATCATCTTCATCACTGCCTAAATTTAAGGTCTCTTCTAAGCCTAAAACTTCTCCAAAAATTCATAAAACTCACAATTCAAATTTTTTCAAAATTCTTTTAAGGCCTTTAAAAATCCCCTCACTGAACAGAATGCTTACACTGAAGCAACCTTAACTCCAAGTAGGTCTTCCAAAAGTCCTCAAAGTCTTCAAAGTCTTCACAAAATGGTGTGGTGATGCACTATATGTATGCATATGCCATATATGCAAAGGAATGAGCAATACACCAAAACAACCCAAACTTTCTGAGCTCTCAGCTTCATTTCCAATTTTATCACATGCTATAACTGAAAAACAAATGGTTGCCCCTGTTCCTCTCCAGACTAACAAGCTATTGCCCCAGTCGTACCTCTAGGGCCTCTTGCCTCTGCCTAAACCCAAAAAAAAAAAACACCACCCTATTCTTGTCTTCTGTCTGGCTGTTCTAATCTGTATAAATGTAATATTATTATTATTCTCTTCTTTCTTCTTCTGGTCTGTGTAAGCATCAGTGTATTTATTTGTACTCACACTTTGTTTAGGCATTTATGTAAATGTATTAATCAGTGTATATTATCTGTGTAACATAACAAATGTTTTTTTGTAATAACTATGACCTTTGGAGCTTTCTCCCGGGCCTCCACTGAAAATGGACATGCATCCAGTTGGACTAGCCCGGTCAACAAATGTAAAATAAATAAATAAATAAATAAACAGCACAATTCCCTTGAATTACTTCAGGTGCAATTGACTGTAGGTAAGACCCCTCTTCAGGTCATTGTCTAGAGGACTCGCTCCATGAATCAGGACATCCACTAAGAGTACAGGTTAAAACTAAAGGACTGTGACTGACAAAGTTTTCTGACGACTGCGATCAATCAAGATACAACCAAACACCCTGGTTTTGGGTTAATTTAATTACCTGTCCATAGACTGGGTAAATTATACATGTTCAAACTCACTTGCCCAAAATTTTCTGGACTTCGTTAACTCAATGCCCTGGACCAGCTGTTTGACACACCCACAAGGGGCTCAATCATCCTGCTCCTGATGCTCACCAACATGGGGGACTGCTGCACCCCCCCCCCCCCGCAATGTGTGGCCATCCCTGGTGAGATCTGACCACAAACCAGTCTCACTAGAAGTAACTATAACATAAGACTCCCCTTAACAGCAACAAGACTAAAAAACTTCTTCAAGGCCAATTACAACCTCTTACTTGTCAACATAAATAGCTTCATAGCCCCTCCCCCCACTGATAGAACAGAAACGTATTCTGAGTTATACACCAATGCTTTATACAAGCACCTGTACAGTTGTATTGACTCTGCTGTATCTGATAGAACCAAAGCAAGATCTTCCAAACAAACTTGCCTGGTGGACAACTGCCATTACTAGGCTATATAATAGGAGAAAGAAATTGCTGTCTACAAGTAGAAAGGAACGGTCCCAAAACTGGAAACGATTGCAAGAAAAGTCATCACTAGAAACTGGAAAAGTGAATTGACACCATTAGTAACATAATTTTTCAGCATTCCAAATGAAGTTTGTCAATTAGAGCTACTATCAATTAAGGAAAGAACTTCAAGAATCATTTCTTATACTTCATGGATGAAACCTAAACAACTCTTAAATAAACAGATATTGAACAAGCCAAAGGAAAGGTAACTCTCTACAAGATCAATATCTTTAATATTTTTATTTATGTAGACACCATGTAAATAGTTGTGTGTGTTTTTTAGTGTGTTACTTATGTACTTGTTTATCCTTTCAAATGTGATAAATATTATAATGTTATATTGTTAATTTTGTTATAAAACTTAATAAAAACATTTAGAAAAAAAAACGGAAACACTCCCTCCTCAACTTAAACAAGCAAATAAGACTCCTAGTGAAGTCCTCCAAAGCTATCTATGAATCCAAATTAGCTTCCCTAACTAAGGATAACCCAAGGCATTCTTTAATTACATCCGTAACCTCAAAATTAAGGCCCAGATCTGCACTGAACTCGTAGTTAATGGTACCACATATATAGAACCTGTGAAAATAGCAAACTTGCTGGCTGACAGGTTCAGTGAAAACTTCACTCCAAGTCTCTGCCACATATACCCCAAAGCATTCCTAACACTTGTCTCCCACCAAGTATCTCAGAGTAACAGGTCTTAAATGCTCTCTCCAAGGCCAAAAATGCAACCTCTGTGGAACCAGACAGCATCCTAGCTTTGTTCTACCTGGGTTAAAACAGGAATTAGCATCATCACTGAGCACGTTTTTCAATCACAGCCTAAGCACTGGCTTCATCCCAGCAGAACAGATAACAGCTACGTCATCCCTTTGCACAAAGGAGGTGCATCCATGGACCTTGGGAACAACAGACCAATTAGCCTGACAAGCCTTATCTGCAAGGTCATGGAATGAATCATCATGGACCTTATTAGCAAAGATATAGGAAATTTCCAAATGCTCGACCCTACCCAGTTTGGCTTTGTCAAGGGGAGATCATGCTTGTTAAACTTGGTGGACTTCTTCGAGACAGTCACCAAAGCCCTAGACAAGGACAAATCTGTGCATAAGGCCTACCTAGACTTAGCCAAGACCTTTGACACAATCTTCCACTGAGGCATCATTGATAAACTCACCCAGCTGGGTATCAACCTATATATTGTCAGGTGGGTTGCAAAGTGGCTCACTGATAGAACTCATATGGTCAAAATAGGGGACTCCACCTCCTCCAGCAGACCCATAACCAGTGGTGGTCCACAGGGATCAGTTCTGGCCCACTACTGTATGGAATCTACTTCTTCAAAGTACAGGCTAAAACTAAAGGACTGTGGCTGACAAAGTTTGCTGATGACTGCAAACTGGGAGCGATCACTGAAGCCCCTAGTGATGTCAACATCCTGCAAGAAGACTTGTGCCAAAGTCATGATCTTAAACTTAATGCAAAAAAATGCATTATCATCCCCTTCAACAAGGGTGAAGTTCTTGAAAACTACCACATCAATAGTAATACCCTAAGCACACAGTCAGTGGTGAGATATCTGGACACACAGGTTGATAGCAACCTTAACTTCGATCACCATGTCTCCACAGTGGTAAGAAGGGCATTTTATACTGCTCGTCTCATAAGTAAGGGTATTGCCTTCAGAAGAAAAGAGGTTATAACCCCCTTGTGCTCTTCCCTCATCAAGCCAATAGTAGAATACAATGCTCCATTCCAAACACCTGCAGCAATTGGAGAGACCACAAAAGTTCCTTACAAAGAAAATTCAGGGTCTTCAAGATCTGTCTTATGCAGACAGACTGAAATCATTGTCACTTTACTCTGTGTCATACAGACTTCTCACAGGTGACCTGTGCCTTGCATATAGAGCAATCTCTGATCCAGCTTTAATGGAAATGCTGCATATTCGCAAGTCAAATGGCACATGGGTCACTCACTCAAAGGACCTTAACCTGGTATGTGACATCAACAGAACTTGTTGGAGAGTCAGATTTGTCTCACAGAGGTTGCCTCACTTTTAGAGCAAGCCTCCTGTTCATGTTAAACAAAGCCCCTCATTGGCCCTATTTAAGTGTAATTTGAATGATTGGATGGGTAACTGGAAATTCACCTGAGGGGTTCCACCTGTGTCCATCTTGGACAGGGGCAATAGGTGCTGATTTTTGTTTCTGCCTGAACCAGACACCTTTGGGAACATGGGTTGAACTTGGCTAGGCTTGAAAGGGGCCTTGGGCCATTAGCCTAGTAATCTCCTATAGATCCTATGATCCTATACGGAAAGTGATTCAAGCCTTTTCTGATATCTAAGATTTTTAAGGGCTGGGAAGCTTTGATGCTCTTTTACACCTGCCTTCAGCCTTGTGAGGCATTTTATATTCGCATTGTGATGAGGGGTTCTGGCCTTACAATGTAGTCTAATTCCTTCCTTCCTTTTCTGCAAAGATTAGGTTTATCTGTTGATACCAGAGATATTCATTACTGAATTGGTGTCTTTATTTATCCTAGAGGGGACAACCTTATCAATGCATTTTTCTAAATGAACATAAAAATCCTTGGCACAGGTGGCTGTGTATCTCATTTCTATTTTAGGGGTACCATGCCAGACTTTTGTGTTTTTGTCATATGGTTGTAAAACTCCTAGTTTTTTTTAAGTCTGTAAAGAAGGCAATCAGTTGGTGATCAGACTTAATGAGGGACCAACCATAGGCAGGGAGCACTCACCTCCATGGGGTTATGAATGTTTTGAGCCAGGGAATTCTCATTCCTTAATCTAAGAAATGTTGTACATACCTGACATTAGAATTATGAGTACTCCAGTCAACAGAGAGATAATTGAAGTCACTAAGGATAGGAATCCACCTCTAACAGGGATGTTTTCTAAGAATACCAGGAACTTCACATGATCCTGTGGGCCCATATAACAAAATTTAAGTTGACGTCTGACTTGTCCAAAGTAAGCTGGTGTTTAATGAATCCACTTGGTCGCTCATTGGGTATCACTTTGGATGGGGTGAAATACTTGGCAAAAAGGTCACCATTTGCCACATAGTTGAAGGACACCGTAGCCAGGCACATACCTCTCAACTGTACAGATATTTCCAGAATGTCCAGATTTTTGCCTCATATTTTTGGTGTGTTCCTCCTAAAATCTGTACCTTTCTGGCAAATAGCTGAGGATTGAATTCATTAAATAATGACAAATATTTGAGTTTAAGACTCCACATCCTTCAGAAAATTCACACTAAAGCAAAACCTATTATTCTATCAACTTTCTAAGTTTGTAATATCAATATTTAAAATTTGCCCCTATTTCCCCCCATCGTTTTAGGCTTGTACATTTTTTTTGCTCTAAGAGGTTGAGAGGTTTTGCCAGGCACATAGGAGGTGCTCTTATTATAGATGAACCATGTATGAGTCACTGACAAAAACATATTAACATTTCAGATGCAAAAGTGCCTCCAAATGAGGTAGTTTGTTATTAAGACTCCTGTCATTCAGAACAGCCACCTTGATCTGTCAAATTTATGATTTGATTTGTTGGTTAGATTAGGATGTTCATTAGATGATATCTGCATAAAAATGTGTTCTGGTGAAATTTGGGTCTGCCTACTTATATTGGAGCACTGATAAAAATGAATAAGTTTAGTAAGCCATGGATGAACTTCCCCTCCTAATAAATGTTATGTCTGCAGTGTAAAACTAAAAACAAATGCTAAAAGCTGTCACATTATAAACTGAGGAATACAGATGTTTACATTAGAATGCAAAAGTAAAACAAAAAAGAAAGGCGCATAAAGAAATACAGAATGTCAAAAAGCATGTATGTGTGCCTTTAAGACTGAATGAAGCTAACCATTAAGGGTTATCTGATTTTTATTTATTTATTTATTTGCAGTTGGTTTACCAGGATAGTCCACTGGGCCAATATGAACCCGTTTTCAATGGAGTCCTGGAGAGAAAACCTCCAAAAACAATCAAGGTTACAATAGGTTTTAAATTATAATTTTACAAGTGTCATAGATTCGAGCAAACATTACAAATAGTACAGACTAGTGATGAAACTTACAGATGATACAGGCTAGCAAAAGGAACATTACAAAATAAATACTGAGAAGCCATTAAATCACAGGAAGCATACACTTAAGAGGTGCAGCTTATTGCATTCTTTGCAAATATCTTAGGAATTACAAGGAGGTATGAGTTAGGAGATAAGAAAAAATGAAAACTGCTAGTGTAAACAGAGGAAAGACAGGAAGATGGAAATAGACAGTGTAAGTCATGTGGGGTGGGAGCAGGAGCTGTCCTTTAAAAGCATATATGAACAGATATCTTGCATAAACACTGCTCGTACCACTAATGTTTTGTTTTCTGAAAAGTCAGCTGATTAAAAAACAAAACTCATGACAGCTAATAGTTTCACTTTCAAAGCATGCAGTCAACTGTTTCTATTTTTGCTATTTCTTCTAAAAATTCTTGGTGTCATGTCCTTTCATATATGCTTTTAAAGGACAGCCGCACATTAAAAATGAAAACAAAAATACGTTTTTCAGCAAATCTCGAACATTTCTGCATTGTGCCTTTGTATCAAAGTAAATGGTTATGGTTATTTTCTAATTTGTTATACACCAAAGTGATCTGAAGGGGGGCTGCCATGGCTAGCATTATTTTGTTTTACAGACAATGCCTTCACCTTCCTGATGTCATGTTGGAGGGACAGAAAGAAACCCTTATGATTTGGGGATCATTTATTGTAATTTTCTATCTCATCAGTTCACAACATTGCTGTGACTGCTTACTTTTCATGTCAGCATCAATCCGCATTTTTAATTACTTTGCTTCCTTTGATTTTATTAGTGGCCACCTCTGTTGTAGCATTTTAAGGAATGTTTGAATGACAGGCCTGAAAATGCAGTTGAGCTAATGTTCTTTTCAAAGTAAGATCTGTAGTTCAGTGTAAAAGTGATGGAAATCTGACCCCTCTGGTTAATAGTTGTTAATTGTGCTGAAATGGTTTATGTTGCACTTCAGTTTTAAATATTGTAGCTAGAATTAAAGTCTTTGATATTAATTTTCTTTCCCCAACTCAAAAGTGCATAAGAAACATGCACTTTTGCAGAAATTACAGTGTAGAAAAAATGCAAAATCATACACTGACAGAAAGTAAGAAGAGCTGGATTAAGATATTTGCTTTCTTTTTGTGGCATGGAGTTTTATTACAGGGAAAGATATTTTCGTCTGAAAACTTAGCTTGAAAGCTCTGTCTTTGTTTGGACACCAGGCTACACTATTTATCTGAGGTACAATGCTGGCAATCTGTAACCGATAAGGCACATTTAAATGTCATTGTTTTCTTAATGGCTCTGTTGTTGGGATAAGTGACCTAACTTAATTAGCGTGCCACTCTCAGTAGTTGTTGTGATGTAACAGATGAGACAACTGCAGGAAAGAAAGGCAAACTTAATTATTAAATTATGTTTTCTCTGTATGTGAAGTGTTTAGCCTTGTATTACAGGAAAGGAAAAACACATTTCGGAAAGACAAACTTTGACTTTTTGGTGGCTTTCTCCTTTAAAGAGAAAATGTATACTGAAATTTTTCGATTTCTGTTTATACGCAACCTTCACATCCAGAGTATACTGGAACCCTCAGCTTGTACATACACACAGTTGTTGTTGTTGTTGTTGTTGTCTTTCGGATTATCCCGGTTAGGGGTCGCCACAGCAGAACTCCGGTCCACTAATGTTTGGTAGCGGATTTTTATGTGCCGAGTTACCAGCCCTGACACACAACCTTCAGCGAAGGCACTTGTACATACGCACATTAAGATTTTAATATAGAATTTAATGCACTATTCCATGATATTGCAAAGCACAATAGAACATCATTATCTCTTGCAACTGCCCCACAGCTGCTGTGCGTCCCTGCCCTAGCATTCTCGCTACAAACCTTTTGTCTACTCGGGCCTGCCCTACTGGACATCTAATTACAACTGCACCCCAGGTCCAGTAAAGGACTCCAATGAGAGCTACTCCCAGACATTTGACCACATATAGAAAACCAAACCTTTTGTCTACTCGGACCTGCCCTGCTGGACATCTAATTACACCTGCACCCCAGGTCCAGTAAAGGACCCCAGCGAGAGCTACTCCCAGACATTTGACCACATATAGAAAACCAAAGTATGTGTATATAAAGTTTAACTGTAACAGCCATTTAATCCTGCCTTACCTTAGTTAAGTAATTAGAGGACGCTCCCTAACAGAGACGCCAGCAGCTAATCCTCTCCCTGCACTGTGAACCCTCCATTTATACTTTGCTCCACTCTCTAAACCAACACCAAGCCTACACTACTGCCCAGCCTTCAGGGACCTTCCCTAATCACTCCTTCATCCCTATGCTTACCATCCTTTCCCCTTAATTTCACACCAGCTTAACCATTATATGTTTATCTCCCTCCTTGTACTCCCTACTCTCTCATAACCTGAAACAACTACTGTTGCCCTCTGATTTTCTCACCCTTACCTAGCTTTCCTCCTAATCCCCCCACAAAGTCACTCAAGCTCCCACTTTCCAACTACAGCTGGCTGACTGTTTCTTTGCTAGCCAGCCTCTCTCTCATTTTTTTTTCCCACTCTGTTCTGGCCCCTACCTGCACTCACCTTCCTATCACTCCTCACCCATACCTAACTTCCATCTTGGATGTATCATAAGCACCTAGCCCCTCTGGGCACCATCTTTATCTCTTGCAACTGCCCCATGACTGCTGTGCGTCCCTGCCCTAGCATTCTCACTACAAAGTAAGTTGAAATAATAGCTGATGTTGAAATGCTCCTTTTGCTAGCGTATAAACTGGATGTTGTATAATGCTTACCAACGTTTCTGTTAGTAACTAAGCTGAATGTTCAGACTGACTTTTACATAATGTAACCTGCTCCCTAGCATCATAACTAAGCTGTAACTGATCAATTAGCTGCAGTATGTACTCCAAGGGTGCACAGGTTACAGATTCTTGGCATTGTTAGAAGCTGTTATAGTTTTACAATGTTGTTATAAGTGCGCAATCTGATTTGTTTCCACTGGCAATGCGGAACAGCTTGTACAACAAGAAAGGCGGATGAATATGTTCATGTATCTTTTATATGTATACACAAACCTTATGGCTAATAAGTGTTTGTTTTATACATGTACCATTTATGTTTAATTAACGTAGCCTGGTTTTTGTCTTAACTCACTAAAACTATACCAGATAGCTTCGCCACAATAGCGCTACCAACAAGAGGGTGGGTTACAGAATTTTGGTGTTTTAAATGACGTTTTATGTGCGCTCTCTGATTTAAACTGTTTTGCGAAACTACTATAATCAGAAAGGTGGAAGAACATGTACAATTTCCCTTTAATTTGACACTTTTGCTAAGTTTAATATGTGTTTTTCATTAGTTCCACTTGCACAGTCATAGGCTACATCCGAGAAATGTACTTTACTAGAGTGTGTAATAGCATTAGTGGTAAATAGCTATGTAATGAATCAGGAACGACTGCTATGTACTACTGCTTGATATACCTGATTGAAACTGTCCCTAAATGTTACCTACCTCTTACTGTGGATGCTGTTGTTTTTTTTTTTTCTCTACACTGCTAACACTAACTCCATATTGCTTTCCAGTAATTATACGTCTCTCTCTTTCTCTATCCCCTTAGCCTTTTGTCTACTTTGGCCTGCCCTGCTGGACATCTAATTACACCTGCACCCCAGGTCCAGTAAAGGACTCCAACGAGAGCTACTCCCAGACATTTGACCACATATAGAAAACCAAAGTATGTGTATATAAAGTTTAACTGTAACAGACTTTTCATCCTGCATTACCTTAGTTAAGTAATTAGAGGACGCTCCCTAACAGAAACGCCAGCAGCTAATCCTCTCTCTGCACTGTGCTCCATTCTCTAAACCAACACCTGCACTACTGCTCAGCCTTCAGGGACCTTCCCTAATCACTCCTTCATCCCTATGCTTACCATCCTTTCCCCTTAATTTCACACCAGCTTAACCACTGTATGTTTATCTCCCTCCTTGTACCCCCTACTCTCTCATAACCTGAAACAACTACTGTTGCCCTCTGATTCTCTCACCCATACCTAGCTTTCCTCCTAATCCCCCCACAAAGTAATTCAAGTTCCCACTTTCCAACTACAGCTGGCTGATTGTTTTTTTGCCAGCCAGCCTCTCTCTTGCTCTTCCCCACTCTGCTCCCCTACCCTACCCCAAATTCTCACCCACCCCACTATCTCTAGATTTATACCTATACACTCCCTCCTACCATCCCCAGCACCAATCACAACTACCCAGTAAACATCAACAATCAATACTAACCAAATTCAATCCTACACACACCTCCCACTAATTAACTCACTCCTCCCACAGATTCTCACTCACATTCCACTACAACCATGCAGCATGAATGCAATCAACACCATCATCCTTACAATACTAGCTCTAACCTATCACCACACCTCTTATCACACTACTCTTCCCTACACTATCACCACCCCATCAAAACATATATCCACCTACTTCACCCACACCAAACACAACAGCCTACATACACCCTCAAGTAATTACCACAACTACCCAATCCCTGTAGCATACAAAACACTTATCAAAACAACCACAAAATCTCTTTCCTCACACAAATACATACATATTCTTTCCAAACTATCAAAACTTCTCTACCATATCAGTCACCAACTAAGACTAGCAGGTGACATACACCCTAATCCAGGCCCAACCCCCTGGAACTCACTCCCACTCCTCTTCACCTCCATCCAACAACTTACACTTACTCTCCAGACCAAAGAATAGCCTACGCTCTATTAACTTAAATATATGTAGCATTAATAATAAAATACATTTACTACATACTCTAATAGACACCTACTCCCCAAACCTACTATCCCTAACCAAAACCTGGTTAAAACCCACCACTCCCAACAGCAAATTAACTTCCCCCAGGCTATAATGTATTATGTAACAATAGACTTTCCAAAAAAGGAGGTGGGGTAGCATTACTTTATAAAAACAACCTAAAGGTTACTAGTATTGACCCTCCAATACTCCCCCTAATGCCCTCAGAACTACTACTAGCCAAACTTGAACTAACCAACAAAAATCTATAAACATTATAATAGGATACATACCACCAGTTAACAACATCCCTACCCTAGAAGCCCTTTTACATTGGACAAATCAAAACCTACCACAAGAAACAATTATCCTAGGGGACTTTAACATAGACTGGCATACATGCTCGAGCTACACACCCTCCAACTCTATAAATCTGTATAATTTCTCCCAAATCACTAAAACCAGTACAAGGCTAGGTAATAATAAAAACAAAGAAAGCCTCCTAGACTGGACCCTAATAAACAATGCCAATACTTCCAATCAGGCAGGTGTCCTACCAGATAACCTCAGCGACCACTAGCCTACCTTCCTACTAAAACTCAAATTCCATACCAGCTCCGAACCACAGACCCAGACCATTAGAAACAAAAGAAACTTTGACATAACAAAATTCAAACTAGAACTACAATACCAAAATTGGAATCTTCTGAAGACCCTCCCACTAGACAAAGCAGTTGAGCTATTTAACACTACCTTTTTAAACATCTTAAACACCCACGCCCCACCATGCATAAGCAAACAAAAAGTTAAAATAGCCCCTCGGATCACTAGGACCACTAAAACCATGATATCCCAAAGAAATAGAGCCTGGCATCAATGGAGAGCCAATAAAACCATAGCAACCAAACAAGAATTCCAAAAACTCAGAAACGAAACAAAAAACAAATCCTATTAGACAAAGGGAATTACTTCCTAAATTTACAATGTAGACACCACAACAACCCCCAAAATCTCTGGGCAGAACTAAAGACATTACTCCACCCCGACAGACCAAGTACACCAGCACTAACCACTGTAAAGATTAGCACTGAAATCCCAGAAGCCTTTAATAGATTTTTCATATAAACCAAAATTAGTTAACCAACAACCCACAACACATACTACTAGCAACCCCAAATTAGCTACCAATTCCAATACCACCTTCCCGCTTGAACCTATTCCCACAGATTATATAAAAAGACTACTAGGTAAACTCAAACCAACTAGCCTAGCTGCCGACAATATTCCAGCTGAATACCTACAAATAGCTGCCAACGAATTAGCCTATCCACTGTCTATCCTCCTGAATAGATCAATCATGGAAAGCAAAATACCAGCAATATGGAAAATAGCATATGTCACACCGCTACACAAAGGCGGTACCTTACCAACTATCGTCCCATTGCCATATTATCCCCACTTGCCAAATTATTAGAAAAATGCATTCAACACCAACTTATGCAATACCTACTAAAAAACCAACTTCTCACACCTACCCAACATGGATTTAGACCAGCCCATAGTATGACAACTGCCATCCTCTCCTTCACTAACCTAATAAACCAGAACCGAAACCTAGGGAAACTATCATCAGCCATATTTCTTGACTTATCAAAAGCATTTGACAAGGTCAACCATTCCAAACTTCTTGAGTCCCTCTCTAACCTGTGTCTAGCCACTAACTCACTGGCCTGGTTTCAAAATTACCTAATAGGTAGACAGCAAGCAGTCAGATTGGATAACAAACTTTCCACACTGCTCTCTATTACAAGTGGAGTCCCACAAGGATCAATCTTAGGCCCTCTATTATTTTCCATATTCATCAATGATCTGAATAAGATCACCCAAGACACAACTGTAATACAATATGCTAATGACTCTACCTTAGTCTGCTCAGCCACCAACCCCCTCACACTCCTTTCCACAGCCCAACAGGTCTTCAATAACACTGAAGCCTGGTTTCTCAGTAAAACTTGTTACTGAACCCAAAAAAGACCAAACTACTAATCTTCAAAACAAATAAATCCAACGTAGACACTGACTCTTTCAATATTACCTCTAGTGATGGTACCATTATCTTTCCAGATTCCCACACAAAACTACTAGGTGTTACAATTGACAACAGACTGAAGTTTGACCTACACATAAATCTAAACATACACAGAAAACTAGGCAGCCTGTACAAAAATAAAACATACCTAAATCAACAGACTAAAACCACCATGGCTCAAACTCTACTACTATCCACACTTCTGTACACTGCCCCATCTTCACCAACCTATCCAAAACAGAAATTACAAAACTAGACATATGTTATAATCAAATTGCCAAATTTACCTCGAATGCCCCTTACCGTTCCTATCATTGCCACTCACTATACCAACTCAAATGGCTGAAATTTCAAAATCTCATTACTTTCCACCAACTAGTTTTTGCTAAAAAAACTCCTATTATATCCAGAGAGAATACCAACACTATCTAATTTACTTATAATACATGAAAACCCAAGACAACTATGCTCTAGTGACAGGACCTCAATCAAAATCACCAAATCCAACAACTCAGCAGGAGACTTCCTATTTCCTAACTACATAGGTAGACTCTGGAACTCACTACCCCCCAATATTACCTCAGCAAATTCTGTCAATAAGTTTAAACATCTACTAAAGGAACACCTACTTACCAAAAGGCAATGCCCCTGCCTCCCCCCAGGTTGACCCCCTACAACTGCTGTTCCCCCAATATTTCCTCCATCACTCTCTAAATACTAACTTGCCCTAACTCTCAGAAATTCAGGTAGAAAATACTGTTACGACAACTATTATATCTTGCTACCATTGACAAATACTATATATTTGTGTGCCTAAGTACCTCCAAAATGTGGAGCCATAACATTGTATTTTTCTAAAAATGTCATGATGTGTACCTTGTCTCTGTATATGTGATATAACTCTCTATGTTTTATGCTTACCTTTTTATGACTTGTTATTTTTACTAAAACTGGAGCTTTTCTCCCTGGGCCTCCACTGAAAATGGACATTTATCCAGTCGGATCCTCCCGGTCAACAAATGTAAAATAAAATAAAATAACATTCAATAATAATATACATGTTCTGCAGGTATAAAATCAAAATGGCAAAGAAAAATACAACAAAACACACATAAAAGTGTGTGTACCACAAAGAAAAATGCAACATAAACAAATGTGTATCTAATGTGCAAAAATAAAATAATAATAATTTATGTTAGAGCTTCTTTACAAATGCAAATTTTGTGTGCTTGCCTCTGATGGACCTTACATTGGAACTCAAAGGTATAAACAGAATGCATGACCTGATCAATCAGGGTAGAGAATTTCAGAGTAAAAGTAGCAAAGAAAAAAGACTTGGGCCACAGAATATTCTAATTTTATTCATAAAATCTGAAGCAGCCCCCCCCCAAGTTTTATGAGTTCTGTTAAACCAGGAATTACCAAGTCATATAGGTAGGTTGACCCCCAAATAAGCAGTTGTGGGTTTATTGGTGTTATCATTTAATTGACTCAACATTGAACTGATAGCCAAAGTGATGTCTCTAACAGATGCAATACACGTGCACTTGTTAGTGTTGCAGCTGATACACCGGTCGCAGTATCTGATGTAGGGTGTACATGCTAAGGTCCTACCAGGCAGACTATGACAGTACATTACAGGAATCCAATCAGTGCAATGCAAAGCAATCGATCAGCACATGCAAGTCACCTTCTGGTAACATATGCATGCAGCAAATGAAACTTAGTACTTGTATTTCAGTGTTAGCCCAGCATACAAAATATGCTGAGTTCTACACCCTTACTTCAAAGCGTTAGTTGGCATCTTTGGGAGACATTCAAAGAGAAAGGGAGCTTCATATATTCAGCTTAACTGCTATCATCTCTTTTTGGAAAGATTTAATATCTACTAGTCTGTACAATGTCTAGTCTGTAATTTCAGAAAGGTGTTCATTTTGTATACAATTACATTTGACTTGTGCTGCCTAGGATAGAAATAGCAGGGATTCATTTTATTTTATTTATTTTACATTTGTTTACTGGGAGAGTCCGACTGGGCATAAAACCTTTTTTCAGTGGAGGCCCAGGGAGAAAAGCTTGATTGTTAGTAGACTATTATGTTAGTAGAAAGAAAATTTATTTTAAAACAGTAGCAGATTCCCCATGTGTCCTAACAATGTCTTCTCAAGAAACAAGCCTCTCAGCAATAACAGAAACAGATAGATGAGGGAGAATATTACACACAAGGAACTAATGTCAGTGGCCACTTTATCAAGCCTGCCCATAAAATATGATATGAATATGATGAAAACTATCCAGGAATAATACCAGGTGACCAACAGAGGAAGAACAACCAGTCAAATTACATTCCACAAGATCGAATGTAGATGAGAGCTCAGTGAGGATCAATGGCTCCTTTTTTCTTCCTTCTCAGACAGATAATTAAACACACAGCCAAGAGATGTCATCCCTGTTATGCAGTTTCCTAAAACTGGGCTGTGAGGACCAGGAAGAATGTACCAGAAGATGGTTCTCCAACTACACTGGCACAGCCGCTTCAACAATCTTAGCCAAAGCCCACAGACTGGACATATTTCATATCTGAAAATTTTCTTTTATTTTGTATTTGTTTACAGTAATAGCCCAACTTGGTAGTGAACCTTTTCAGTGGAGGCCCAGGGAGAAGAACTCCAAATTAAATTTAATTTACAGTATAATGCCATTATGATACAAAGTTTATTGCAAAAAGGGAAGATTACAATGTTCTGATTGTCACCTTATATTACACCAGAAATTACAATGGATCATAAAAAATTAAACAGTTAAAAAACGAAAATCATCTAAATCCAGAGCTAGTGTCTTCAGCAACAGGAAAATATCAGCGCCTTCCAAAATGATCGGACAAGATCCACACTCAGTCATCACTCTTTATAATCATGGTGATAAAATGGCATAGGATATCAGTCCAGCCATGCTATAAGGGCCTCATTAGACAGGTGACCATTAAACACCATGTGTAGTGTATCAAACTTCTGACTACTTAATATTAACTTCATTCATTATTCTAAATAAATCTCAGGCCAATATTGAAGGCAAACGACTCAGGCAGACTTGGCCATCTGTACTGAATCATGTAAGAAAGTTAGAATTCTGACCCAAAGAATGAAGAGCTTATCGGCACAAGCTACCTCATCATGTTCCCTTACAGTTAATGGACTTTACATCTGCAGAAAAAAATGGAACAGCTGTACAAGTCACTCTGAGGCTACTTGAATTTCCTCTGGACAAGAATTTTACCTGGGTTAGCAGAGATCTGATTTTGACCTTTCCAAACCTACCCACTTCCAATGATGAGCATCTTCTTGTCTACTCCAATTTTCTTCTGTCTTTCTAATTTAAATCATGGTGTATATCATCAAACCACTTAGCTCAGAAAAGTCTGTTACTCACACATACAGGTACTGACTGATGAAAAAGAAAGTTGTGTATCAACAGGTGCTAATGGCAGGTCCTTTTACCTGAGGTTTAGATGTTGTATTATCGAGACTATGGACTATGAACATTCAAAACGTTTTCTTACCATTATGCCATTACCCAATATATTACATGTCTTTCTGAAAATGGTCAGTTGAACTGAATTCTTTAACTTTTATGAAATGCCAATCTCAGAGACTTGGCAAAGTACAGTTGCATAAGTTCCACTTACCTGTAACAGTAGATGTTCATAGAACACACTGTCTTACAGTCATATGCCCCTGTCAGTCTGTCAAAGCTCAGAATTCCTCCAATTGCTTGTCTGTGAAAGTGAAGAACTAATCACCTGGCAGGAACAGGACAGCCCTTCACAGTCAAAGACAGGACCCTTTCAGTTTTCTAGGGTCTAAGAGCAGATGAAACACAAGTATCATGAACAGCTATTGTCCCATACCAAACACCCCCCCCACGCACGCGCACACACACACGCATGCACACACACACACACACACACACACACACACACACACACACACACACACACACACACACACACACACACACACACACACACACACACACACACAGACACACACACACACACACACACACACACACACACACACACACACACACACACACACCAAAAAAGGTTGCTGAAGCAAACTCAACAGCACCTTATGCAACCAGCCATATACATGTAACAAAAAAGGGGATGGTGGGAGGGTCCTGCCACTAATGAGGTGTGTTCTATGAACATCTACTGTTGCATGTACGTGGAATTTACACAGCTGTACTATGTTCAAAAATACACTGCCTTACTGGCATATGGGTATATTCCCAAAGCTTACCCATCTTGGGGGGATGAACTACAAAGCTCCAGGAGCACCTGGAGAAGGTCCTTGTGAAGCATGTACTGGATCTAGAAATTCAGCTGGTTTGTAGGGCTTCGTGAAGACAAGGATGGAGGACCAAGTTGCTGCCTCAGGAATTCTTCTGGAGTCCACTATTTTCCAAAATGTCATGGATGAGTGAAAGGCTCTGGTGAAAAGTGCCTTTATGCCTGGATTTGCCTTGCCATGGTGGGTATAACAAAAAATAATTTTACAGGGCAACCCACATGCAATGAATTGCTTGGAAACAAGTTGACCTTTCTTTGCCTTTCAGCCTTTGTAAAGGGCTTTTATTCTGTCATGGTAGTACCTGAACTGCCTATGCACATCCAATGTATAAAGTAACATTTATTCTTTCTACTTATGTTCCTGAAAGAACACAAGAAGATTAAAAGACTGATGGAAATTGAAGACTGAAACCACTTTCAGCCTGAAAAAAGGATAAGTACCTATATGGAAAATCAGGTAAGACTGTCCCACCATGAGAGCTTGCAGCTCATAAACTACCCTTGCAGATGACAGAGCAGTAAGCAAAACAGTTTCCAACATTAAGAACTCAAGATCAGCATAAGCTGTCAGTTCAAAAGGAAGTGAGGTCAATTTTTCAAGAGCAGAGCTGATATTCCATGAAGAAAGAATTTGCTTCTGAGAGAGTTTTATATGCAATACTCCTATCATGAACTGTTTTACCAAAAAAGAAAAAAAGGGGATCCCTTACTACACAAAGAGAGATGGCCACTAAATGCACCATAATGGACACTACATTAAACCACATTGAAGTAGCTCACACCAACATTTCAAGACCAGAGTGATATTAACCACAATGGACCCTCTGTTTCCATTTAGGCACCACCTAGAAATCCTCATCCATTTGTAAACATAAGATGTTCTAACAACAGATTTTCTGGCCTCCTTTAACATCTGCTGAACATCCTCAAGAAAAAGTGCTTAAACAGAGTCAAGATGGAATAATCCAGGCTGTCAAAAGAAGCTTCTCCAAATCTTGGTGTACCAGTCACCCCTTGGACTATGTGAGCAGGTCCAGCATGTGAGGAAGTCTGTTGTAACTGCCCTTGACCAGTACTATAAACAGAAAGAACCAAGATTGCCTGGGCCAATAGGGGGTCATTACAATCATCTTTGGCATATGTCTTTGAATTTTCAGAAATACCTCTTGAATCAGTGGAAATGGTGAAAATGCATACAGAAACATTTCCGTCCCAGGGAATGAGATTGTGTCTATCCTCCAAGCATGGCTGCAAGGATGACTGGAACAGAAATTTTCCAGCTGTCTGTTTTGAAAGGAGATGAACAGATCTGTTAGAGGCATTCCCCAAAAAACTGACTAGATCCTGAAAAAACACTACCTTGAGCTTCAACTAGAACAGGTCTGCCCAGGATCTGCACAGTCTTCCTGCCATAGTATTCTGCTCTAACAGGATGTCTGATGCCTGAAGAAGCAGAGTACTGAGAAGCCTCCTCCCAGGCTATCATTTTCAATCAGCGCAGGGGGGAAGACCATATACCCCCTAGTTTGCTGGGGTACTACATCACTGTGGGTATGTTTGTAACTACCAGAAGATGGCCCGTAGTCCAAAGGTGGTGAAGGACTTTCAAGTTCTGAAACACTGCCAACATCTCTTAGATATTGCTGTCCTTCTGTGTGTCCTTGGATCCCTAAGAAGCTAACACATGCATCAGCACTGACACAGTTTCCAGGGAAAATCATACGAATTTTTCTGGACAGAATGCACTGGCATGGGGGGAAAGAAAGGAAGCCCTAAGCAGATATTCAACTGATCTCTACACCGCTGTAATTCTCATCTGATGAAGAGCAGCACCAGCAGGGGAAAGAAGGTGCTACATCCAACAATTTCAGATGTACCACTGAATATTTCTCTTACGATGATGGGCCAGTGGTAAAATGAGAATCATGAAAGCCAACAGTCCAAAGGTTTCTAGGAATTCTCTCATCAAGGTAACATTCCCCTAGCAGAATTCTGGAAACACCACCTGGTATTACAGGACCTTGTCTTCAGGAAGAAAACCCGGACTGCTGTTGATGTCAAGTAAGTACTGCAGAAAGATGGGTCTTTGCAAGGGTGTCAAACATGAATGTAGGAGGCTGAACTTGAATCCTAGATGGGAGAATCAGATGAGACCTTCTCTAGCAATTCACACAGCTGGACAGGGGCCCTTCTAAATACTAACTTGCCCTAACTCTCAGAAATACAGGTAGAAAATACTGTTACGACAACTATTATATCTTGCTACCATTGACAAATACTATATATTTGTGTGCCTAAGTACCTCCAAAATGTGGAGCCATAACATTGTATTTTTCTAAAAATGTCATGATGTGTACCTTGTCTCTGTATATGTGATATAACTCTCTATGTTTTATGCTTACCTTTTATGATTTGTTATTTTACTAAAACTGGAGCTTTTCTCCCTGGGCCTCCACTGAAAATGGACATTTATCCAGTCGGATCCTCCCGGTCAACAAATGTAAAATAAAATAAAATAACATTCAATAATAATATACATGTTCTGCAGGTATAAAATCAAAATGGCAAAGAAAAATACAACAAAACACACATAAAAGTGTGTGTACCACAAAGAAAAATGCAACATAAACAAATGTGTATCTAATGTGCAAAAATAAAATAATAATAATTTATGTTAGAGCTTTTACAAATGCAAATTTTGTGTGCTTGCCTCTGATGGACCTTACATTGGAACTCAAAGGTATAAACAGAATGCATGACCTGATCAATCAGGGTAGAGAATTTCAGAGTAAAAGTAGCAAAGAAAAAAGACTTGGGCCACAGAATATTCTAATTTTATTCATAAAATCTGAAGCAGCCCCCCCAAGTTTTATGAGTTCTGTTAAACCAGGAATTACCAAGTCATATAGGTAGGTTGACCCCCAAATAAGCAGTTGTGGGTTTATTGGTGTTATCATTTAATTGACTCAACATTGAACTGATAGCCAAAGTGATGTCTCTAACAGATGCAATACACGTGCACTTGTTAGTGTTGCAGCTGATACACCGGTCGCAGTATCTGATGTAGGGTGTACATGCTAAGGTCCTACCAGGCAGACTATGACAGTACATTACAGGAATCCAATCAGTGCAATGCAAAGCAATCGATCAGCACATGCAAGTCACCTTCTGGTAATATATGCATGCAGCAAATGAAACTTATTACTTGTATTTCAGTGTTAGCCCAGCATACAAAATATGCTGAGTTCTACGCCCTTACTTCAAAGCGTTAGTTGGCATCTTTGGGAGACATTCAAAGAGAAAGGGAGCTTCATATATTCAGCTTAACTGCTATCATCTCTTTTTGGAAAGATTTAATATCTACTAGTCTGTACAATGTCTAGTCTGTAATTTCAGAAAGGTGTTCATTTTGTATACAATTACATTTGACTTGTGCTGCCTAGGATAGAAATAGCAGGGATTCATTTTATTTTATTTATTTTACATTTGTTTACTGGGAGAGTCCGACTGGGCATAAAACCTTTTTCAGTGGAGGCCCAGGAGAAAAGCTTGATTGTTAGTAGACTATTATGTTAGTAGAAAGAAAATTTATTTTAAAACAGTAGCAGATTCCCCATGTGTCCTAACAATGTCTTCTCAAGAAACAAGCCTCTGAGCAATAACAGAAACAGATAGATGAGGGAGAATATTACACACAAGGAACTAATGTCAGTGGCCACTTTATCAAGCCTGCCCATAAAATATGATATGAATATGATTAAAACTATCCAGGAATAATACCAGGTGACCAACAGAGGAAGAACAACCAGTCAAATTACATTCCACAAGATCGAATGTAGATGAGAGCTCAGTGAGGATCAATGGCTCCTTTTTTCTTCCTTCTCAGACAGATAATTAAACACACAGCCAAGAGATGTCATCCCTGTTATGCAGTTTCCTAAAACTGGACTGTGAGGACCAGGAAGAATGTACCAGAAGATAGTTCTCCAACTACACTGGCACAGCCGCTTCAACAATCTTAGCCAAAGCCCACAGACTGGACATATTTCATATCTGAAAATTTTCTTTTATTTTGTATTTGTTTACAGTAATAGCCCAACTTGGTAGTGAACCTTTTCAGTGGAGGCCCAGGGAGAAGAACTCCAAATTAAATTTAATTTACAGTATAATGCCATTATGATACAAAGTTTATTGCAAAAAGGGAAGATTACAATGTTCTGATTGTCACCTTATATTACACCAGAAATTACAATGGATCATAAAAAATTAAACAGTTAAAAAACGAAAATCATCTAAATCCAGAGCTAGTGTCTTCAGCAACAGGAAAATATCAGCGCCTTCCAAAAATGATCGGACAAGATCCACACTCAGTCATCACTCTTTATAATCATGGTGATAAAATGGCATAGGATATCAGTCCAGCCATGCTATAAGGGCCTCATTAGACAGGTGACCATTAAACACCATGTGTAGTGTATCAAACTTCTGACTACTTAATATTAACTTCATTCATTATTCTAAATAAATCTCAGGCCAATATTGAAGGCAAATGACTCAGGCAGACTTGGCCATCTGTACTGAATCATGTAAGAAAGTTAGAATTCTGACCCAAAGAATGAAGAGCTTATCGGCACAAGCTACCTCATCATGTTCCCTTACAGTTAATGGACTTTACATCTGCAGAAAAAAATGGAACAGCTGTACAAGTCACTCTGAGGCTACTTGAATTTCCTCTGGACAAGAATTTTACCTGGGTTAGCAGAGATCTGATTTTGACCTTTCCAAACCTACCCACTTCCAAGGATGAGCATCTTCTTGTCTACTCCAATTTTCTTCTGTCTTTCTAATTTAAATCATGGTGTATATCATCAAACCACTTAGCTCAGAAAAGTCTGTTACTCACACATACAGGTACTGACTGATGAAAAAGAAAGTTGTGTATCAACAGGTGCTAATGGCAGGTCCTTTTACCTGAGGTTTAGATGTTGTATTATCGAGACTATGGACTATGAACATTCAAAACATTTTCTTACCATTATGCCATTACCCAATATATTACATGTCTTTCTGAAAATGGTCAGTTGAACTGAATTCTTTAACTTTTATGAAATGCCAATCTCAGAGACTTGGCAAAGTACAGTTGCATAAGTTCCACTTACCTGTAACAGTAGATGTTCATAGAACACACTGTCTTACAGTCATATGCCCCTGTCAGTCTGTCAAAGCTCAGAATTCCTCCAATTGCTTGTCTGTGAAAGTGAAGAACTAATCACCTGGCAGGAACAGGACAGCCCTTCACAGTCAAAGACAGGACCCTTTCAGTTTTCTAGGGTCTAAGAGCAGATGAAACACAAGTATCATGAACAGCTATTGTCCCATACCAAACACCCCCCCACGCACGCGCACACACACACACGCATGCGCACACACACACACACGCATGCACACACACACACACACACACACACACACACACACACACACACACACACACACACACACACACACAGACAGAGACACACACACACACACACACACACACACACACACACACACACACACACACACACACACACACACACACACACACACACACACACACACACACACACACCAAAAAAGGTTGCTGAAGCAAACTCAACAGCACCTTATACAACCAGCCATATACATGTAACAAAAAAGGGGATGGTGGGAGGGTCCTGCCACTAATGAGGTGTGTTCTATGAACATCTACTGTTGCATGTACGTGGAATTTACACAGCTGTACTATGTTCAAAAATACACTGCCTTATTGGCATATGGGTATATTCCCAAAGCTTACCCACCTTGGGGGGATGAACTACAAAGCTCCAGGAGCACCTGGAGAAGGTCCTTGTGAAGCATGTACTGGATCTAGAAATTCAGCTGGTTTGTAGGGCTTCATGAAGACAAGGATGGAGGACCAAGTTGCTGCCTCAGGAATTCTTCTGGAGTCCACTATTTTCCAAAATGTCATGGATGAGTGAAAGGCTCTGGTGAAAAGTGCCTTTATGCCTGGATTTGCCTTGCCATGGTGGGTATAACAAAAAATAATTTTACAGGGCAACCCACATGCAATGAATTGCTTGGAAACAAGTTGACCTTTCTTTGCCTTTCAGCCTTTGTAAAGGGCTTTTATTCTGTCATGGTAGTACCTGAACTGCCTATGCACATCCAATGTATAAAGTAACATTTATTCTTTCTACTTATGTTCCTGAAAGAACACAAGAAGATTAAAAGACTGATGGAAATTGAAGACTGAAACCACTTTCAGCCTGAAAAAAGGATAAGTACCTATATGGAAAACCAGGTAAGACTGTCCCACCATGAGAGCTTGCAGCTCATAAACTACCCTTGCAGATGACAGAGCAGTAAGCAAAACAGTTTCCAACATTAAGAACTCAAGATCAGCATAAGCTGTCAGTTCAAAAGGAAGTGAGGTCAATTTTTCAAGAGCAGAGCTGATATTCCATGAAGAAAGAATTTGCTTCTGAGAGAGTTTTATATGCAATACTCCTATCATGAACTGTTTTACCAAAAAAGAAAAAAAAGGGGATCCCTTACTACACAAAGAGAGATGGCCACTAAATGCACCATAATGGACACTACATTAAACCACACTGAAGTATCTCACACCAATATTTCAAGACCAGAGTGATATTAACCACAATGGACCCTCTGTTTCCATTTAGGCACCACCTAGAAATCCTCATCCATTTGTAAACATAAGATGTTCTAACAACAGATTTTCTGGCCTTCTTTAACATCTGCTAAACATCCTCGAGAAAAAGTGCTTAAACAGAGTCAAGATGGAATAATCCAGGCTGTCAAAAGACGCTTCTCCAAATCTTGGTGTACCAGTCACCCCTTGGACTATGTGAGCAGGTCCAGCATGTGAGGAAGTCTGTTGTAACTGCCCTTGACCAGTACTATAAACAGAAAGAACCAAGATTGCCTGGGCCAATAGGGGGTCATCACAATCATCTTTGGCATATGTCTTTGAATTTTCAGAAACACCTTTTGAATCAGTGGAAAGGGTGAAAATACATACAGGAACATTCCCGTCCCAGGGAATGAGATTGTGTCTATCCTCCAAGCATGGCTGCAAGGATGACTGGAACAGACTTTTTCCAGCTGACTGTTTTGAAAGGAGATGAACAGATCTGTTAGAGGCATTCCCCACAAAACTGACTAGATCCTGAAAAAACACTACCATGAGCTTCAACTAGTACAGGTCTGCCCAGGATCTGCACAGTCTGCCTGCCATAGTGGTCTGCTCTAACAGGATGTCTGATGCCTGAAGAAGCAGAGTACTGAGAAGCCTCCTCCCAGGCTATCATTTTCAATCAGCGCAGGGGGGAAGACCATATACCCCCTAGTTTGCTGAGGTACTACATCACTGTGGGTATGTTAGTAACTACCAGAAGATGGCCCGTAGTCCAAAGGTGGTGAAGGACTTTCAAGTTCTGAAACACTGCCAACATCTCTTAGATATTGCTGTCCTTCTGTGTGTCCTTGGATCCCTAAGAAGCTAACACAATCATCAGCACTGACACAGTTTCCAGGGAAAATCATACAAATTTGTCTGGACAGAATGCACTGGCATGGGGGGAAAGAAAGGAAGCCCTAAGCAGATATTCAACTGATCTCTACACCGCTGTAATTCTCATCTGATGAAGGGCAGCACCAGCAACTGGGATTCCAGGGGAAAGAAGGTGCTACATCCAACAATTTCAGACATACCACTGAATATTTCTCTTACGATGATGGGCCAGTGGTAAAATGAGAATCATGAAAGCCAACAGTCCAAAGGTTTCTAAGAATTCTCTCATCAAGGTAACATTCCCCTAGCAGAATTCTGGAAACACCACCTGGTATGACAGGACCTTGTCTTCAGGAAGAAAACCTGGACTGTTGTTGATGTCAAGTAAGTACTGCAGAAAGATGGGTCTTTGCAAGGGTGTCAAACATGAATGTAGGAGGCTGAACATGAATCCTAGATAGGAGAATCAGATGAGACCTTCTCTAGCAATTCACACATCTGGACAGGGGCCCTGCATAGTTCAACAAGTCATCCAAGTATGGAAAAAAGTGAATGCCCAGAGTCTGTCAGTGGGCTTCTACTGGAGGAAGACATTTGGAAAACACATTGTAGTGGACAGCCCAAAGGACAATTACAAAAAAAATAATAGTGCAAACCAGACACAACAAAGCTTGGATATCCGTCATGAGTCCTGTGGATATGAAGAAAGGCATCCATCAATACCAGGGTCACAGTAAAGCAGTGGTCTGGAAACAGAGGAAGCACCGTCTATAGGGTGAGCATCCTGAACTTGGGGACCTTGACAAATGCATTCAAAAAAGAAAGGTCCCACACTGGTATATATGTTTTTTGGGAAAAAGAAAATACAAAAGAAACCTGTCATTCTATCTGAAGAAGGAACCAGTTCTATGACCTCTAAGTCAAGGATTTTCTGAAGAATAGGAGGAAATCACAACGGCAGGTCCAGAAGATGAGGGAAGCCCCCATGAACAAAGGTGGAAGATCTTTCTGCTTCCATCTGAAACCCCTGCCAACAATGTTTAGCATCCATCTGTCAGAAACCACTGACAGCCATGCCACCTTGTAAACAGCTAACCTGAGAGATGAGACACCAGATGCAGAACTTGATAAAGATGGGTGCAGTACAATCGCATAATCATAGCTTGTAAGGGGCATCCTTTCAAGGTAAGGAAACATATTTATTTGGCTTGGCTGAGTTTTTGTTCTACCATTTCCTTTTATTTCCTCAGATATTGTTCAGCTGGGACTTCTGCTTGTTTGGCCGCTGAAAATTATCTTGCTTAAATGAGGAAAATTTGGGAATATGAAACTTTTTCAATACTCCTTGTATCAATTTATCTCTGTAATCCCAGTGTTTAAGGATATGCTTAGCTGCTGTACCAAAGACACAAGCAGACTCAAAAGGAGCATTTATAATCTCATTTTTTAACTCATCAGAAAAATTGTGAGAGTGCAATCGAGCATAATGCCTAATCACCGCTGAAAATACTACATTTCTAGAATTAGTATCTTTCCCCTCTAAGACACTTCTTAGAGTATATTATGACACCTGAAAAACATTGGACACAATATCTTTAAAGGAGACCTTTTGATCTGTAGGCAGTGATGTAGCAAACTCATTTAAACTGTATGTTTATCTCAATGCAAACTTCCACATAAAACATTGGCAGTTAAAAACTTTAAAATCTACCATGCTGGATGGCACCAAAAATGACAATGGGATACTGAAAGTTCATAAAAGCTTTTGTGACCCTCCAATGAGACCTATAGTAGACATAGATAAATCAAAAACCTATCCAATAGTGACATTTATTGATATTGAACTTAAAGATTGTTTAAAATCCTATAAAAACCTTTATCGTGATTCATGGGATTTGGATTTTCTGGTGCAACTTCAGGATATTAGATTTGGAGATAAGATGGTATTTTTAACTGTCAATGGGTTTAATCTTTTTAATGTAATAACTAATGATGTAGTGTAAGAATGGTTTTATGATTTTATGGTTAAGTCCACCGATCAAAATCAGAATGTTATGTATGTGTTGCATACTTTTATGGAAGTGGTACTCAGAAATAATTTTGTTTTCTTGGATGGACAATATTTTTTGCAAAAGAAGAAGGTTGCAATGGGGGCTGCTTGTACCCCCATCTATGCCACTATAGTTACGTTGGAATGGGAGAACAGATATATTTTTAATGTTTTTAAATCCCCCTTTGGAAAATGTATGGTCATTTATGGATGACATTTTTATTCTTTGGGATGGGAATGAAGCTGATATCAATTCTTTTATTAATTATTAAATTCCACCACTACCTTTTTGAGGTTCATCTCCTTTTTCCATTTGGATAAAATTATTTTTTAGATGTAGAAATCAAGAACGATTATGGTAATAAGTCACTTATTAGTAATACCTGTAGGAAAGTCACTTATCCTAATAGCCTACTACATTTCTCAAGATGTCACTCTGATCACCAGAAAAAAGGAATAGACAAAGGACAATACATTAGATTGGCCAGAATGGTCTCAAAGGATGAATTATTTATTACCGAGGGTAACAAGCTTGCTGATATGTTTTATACTTGAGGTTACCCAACAGACTTAAGGATATTCAGGATGAGATATTACAAAAAACAAAACATGGTATTTTAAAACCACTTCTTAAAAGCAAAGGTAATGCTGATTTTGGGAAGGTACAAACCAGTAATATTTTTTGTTGGGCATTTAAAGCTATCTCTATGGTTGATGCTGATAATATTACTAATTGTTTAAGGAAGAACTAGAATATTTTCTCTTGTTTTGAGAACTTCTATGAATCTTTGGGCAATGGCCCTAAGGTTATTTTTTAAAAAGGGAAAAGTCTAAAGCAGTTCTTTGCAATCAACAAAGCAACCTATAATACAATTAGTGACAAGAGGCGAGGTACATTTAAATATGGGAGGTGTTCCCAATGTAAATGCATTTTGGAAGCAAATAAAGTAACCATCAAGAATACTAGAATTATTTCTAGTTTTCATTGTAATTGCAACACTGTTGGTTTGGTTTATTTGGCACTTTGCCAGCGTTGCAAAGTATTTTATGTTGGTAAAACACAGAGGCAGTTCAAACACTGTATTTACGAACACATACTTGATGTTAAGAACAAAAAGGAGGACAGTGCTTTGCTTAAACACAATTCTAACATTCCTGATCATAGTTTTCATTTTTCTGGATTGCACATTGTTTATAAAGATGCCAGAGGGGGGCCTTGGAAAGATCTTATCGAAGTCCGAGAAGTTAGCTGGCAGAATAGGCTTAACTCAGCCTCTTAGGTTTAAATGTAAATACAGTGTTTGAACTGCCTCTGTGTTTTACCAACATAAAATACTTTGCAACGCTGGCAAAGTGCCAAATAAACCAAACCAACAGTGTTGCAATTACAATGAAAACTAGAAATAATTCTAGTATTCTTGATGGTTACTTTATTTGCTTCCAAAATGCATTTACAAGGGAGGTCATAGTCTCCCTATACTCATCACTCATCAGACCAATGATTGAGTACAATGCCCCATTCGGAATGTATCTGACCCGACACTTGCAGCAGCTGGAGAGGCCACAAAAGTTCCTCACCAAAAGGATAAAGGGTCTCAAACATCTGTCCTATGCTGCCCGACTGAAAGAACTCCAGCTCTATTCAGTCGCTTACCGCTTGCTCAGAGGTGACCTTTGCCTAACATACAAGGCCATGTCAAACCCAGATTTGATGAATATGCTTCACCTCAAAAATCTAGATCCGTCAGAGTCACAAGGGCGGGAGACTTAAACCTCGACACGGCTATTAATAGGACGTGCTGGAGGGATAGATTCATCACCCAAAGACTCCCTATGCTGTGGAATAAAATCCCGGTATATGTGAGGCAGAGCACCTCGCTGGCCTTGTTCAAGAGAAATCTTGACCAATGGATGGGAGATCGCAGATATACCCCAGGGATTACCTCAGTGTCACTGCTCAACAGAGGCACAGCAAAATAATGGGTATAGTTCCCCATACTAAAGGGTGGCGTAAGCCACAAAACTATGGGCTAGGCTTGTAAATGCCCTCGGGCAGATAGCCTAGTATGAACCTATGAACCTATAAATGAAAGTCTTTCTATCAAAAGCATTCTTAAGCTGTAGTCTTAAAATGTGCAAATTATTTAGTGATTATTTAATGACTATTTTTTTATTTTAGGATTGTTAATATTTTTGGACCAGTTTTTAGTAGTTTTATCAAACATGTTTAGGTATTTTATGTTATAGAGTGTATTTTGGTTGGCTCATTTATGATTTGTGTCACATTGATTGGCGTTTTGGTATTAAGTGTTCTGATTGGTTTTCCTATGGTTTTATTCAAGGCAGGGAACTTTAAATAACTGTGACTTTTATGTTGTATTTGATTCTGATGAAGTCTTATGTTATAAACAGATGAAAGTGCTTAATCTAATGTTTTACTTTTCTTTAATAGAAGTATTTTCCACACTTCCAGTGGTGCCATTTATGTCCCAGCTTTCAGAGGTTCAATGAACTGGACAGAACTACCAATCATACAGAATGCAGATTAAACACTGGAGTATTTTACCAGCATAATAACAGTTATACTGGATAAATGCACATCCAGCAAACAGATTAGATCCAAAGGAAACACAGTACCTTGGATAAACATCTCACTCAGAAGTCCAATACCAGAAATGAAGCAGTCTGGAGCATGTGCATGAGAACAAGGGAACAAGCACCACAAAAAGCTACGCCGCTCTGTCTGAAAGGCCGAAACAAATACACCGCTCTGTCTGAAATAAAGGCCAAAACAAATACACCACTCTGTCTGAAATAAAGGCCAAAACAAATACACCACTCTGTCTGAAATAAAGGCCAAAACAAATACACCACTCTGAAATAAAGGCCAAAACAAATACACCGCTCTGTCTGAAATAAAGGCCAAAACAAATACACCGCTCTGTCTGAAATAAAGGCCAAAACAAATACACCGCTCTGTCTGAAATAAAGGCCAAAACAAATACACCACTCTGTCTGAAATAAAGGCCAAAACAAATACACCTCTCTGAAATAAAGGCCAAAACAAATACACCACTCTGTCTGAAATAAAGGCCAAAACAAATACACCGCTCTGTCTGAAATAAAGGCTGAAACAAATACACTGCTCTGTCTGAAATAAAGGCCAAAACAAATACACCGCTCTGTCAGAAATAAAGGCCGAAACAAATACACTGCTCTGTCTGAAATAAAGGCCAAAACAAATACACCGCTCTGTCTGAAATAAAGGCCGAAACAAATACACTGCTCTGTCTGAAATAAAGGCCGAAACAAATTAATTCAGAAAAGCAGATATATTATTCTTTTCTGCAGGACAAAAACGAATGAACAGTCCATCAGAGTTCTAGAAAGGAATCTCTGCTATTAGATAGCTGTACTATAAAATGGCAGAATGATCCTCAAAATAAATTAGGAAAGGACCACTACAACAGTAAGAACATTTTCTCTCGCACCTCCCTGACAGGAACTGCCAATAGCTTTATGGACTATGTCTCTGCTGTCATACAGAAGTTAACTAATGATATTACAGTGATGGATGACCATGTAATAAAAGTCTGACATTCCTGACAAAAAGAGGTTCACTTTAGACCTACTACAGTTACATCAGGATGTTGATTAAAGATAAGGGTGACAATCCATGGATCTGTTTTCTATAATACTAAAGAGAAGCCTGAATGAGAGCATGATGCATTACTTATTGAACCACAGTAGACGTATTCAAATATTAAAAGTGGGAGATGAACCCATCACTAAAAACTATAGTCTGTTACCAGCCCTCTTTTATTTGGGCTTCCTTAAAGTTCACAAACTCACACACACACAAAGACACACACACACACAGACACACACACACACACACACACACACACACACACACACACACACTACAGAACAGAGAAAATGGCTTAAGCTTTCATGTTTTACACTTGTTCCAGACCATTAGTCTGTTCTGCCGATGTACAAAAATGATGGCTAAGCAAAATAATTGCTTTTCCGCCTATCTCACAAGACCTAGTTAGTGAGGCACAGGGGTTCATTTTAGGACCATTTTGGTGTCTTCACAAAAAGATGGCAATACATACAGAGATTGTGATGTTGCTGCCGTAAGTTGATATCTCTTACCTGTTTAAGTCATGTAATAGATATACATTGATCAAAACCTTACACTCTGATTTTTAACTCACTCACTAACTGAGTCAGTAGTAGCAGATCGCTGCAAAGTGAGGAAAACAATAATCACATTATTTTATGAATGCGAGTAACACTAATCTAACCAGACAATATTACACCTGTAGCATTTCAGGAGTAAGATCGATTTACAAATACCTCAAAGCGATTGTACACAGTAAACTGTCAATTAAAGTACACAGTGACATAGCTGTCAAAACAATGCACAAAAAATTGTATGCCCTATGCAGGATAAACATATGAGTAAGGACACCAAAACAAAACTCACACAAGCAGTACTGTCACCCGTTAAGTTATGTATCAACAGTGATGCACAATCTCTCTAGGCAAGTCCACAATAAACTATAAAGTATTTAATAAAAGCAGTGTTTTGAATAACGCAGTATGGTGTGTTTTTAGTGAAATGCTCTTTTGCTGATCTTGTCTTGATATAACAATCAACAAGAAAAGTAGAAATGATGCAACATGGCTACTTTGCAATATGATGTATTTGTAGGAGCATTTCAGATGCTAATTTAGAAATTCTGTTGCAGTCATTTGCAGTTTACTGCAGGCATACCTGGAGATCGTGTGTGCAGTCACTTTGAGGTATTTTCAGATGATACTGCTCAATGGATGCTGAACAGCCAAGGACATAATGTTGGCTGTATTGTTTTAAGTTTTGGGCCTGTCTTTGACAACTAAATACATTCAAACTTTCATAAAAAAGAATAGTTCTCCTGGATAATACTGGACAGTAGTAAAGTACTGCAGTTCTTACTGAAGTAAGAAGCACTGAAGGTGCCTCACTTCAAAAAAAAAAAAATGCTAAAGTCAACCTCTCTTATAGACAAACCTCTCAGTACATATGGGGAGCAGATAACCTAAGTAATGCCACAGGAAAAGGTGCCCAGACTTATGCTCCTTACCCTACCTCCCTCTCCCTATTTGTTACTAATTTCTTATTTTGATCTGGCACAAAATTACTGCAGCCACAGAACGTGATGAAAGAATTGAGCTTTGTACCTAAGAAATAGTTCATTGCTTAGTAATGTATTTAATAATGACATGCATCATTTGTGGATTGTGCATGCGTAGCAGGTTGCATAATATATATGCATCTGAGTGCCCAAATAATTCTTTGCAGTTATTAATACTTATCACTTTGTTTTTTGATGCATGAAATAGTACATGAGTATTTGTATATCGCTAACTGCCTCAGACAGCATTATTCTGCATATTATATACATCTATACTTCTTGTCTTGTGTAATGTATTTACTTAGAGCTTTTTTCTTACCAGATCTCAGGACCCTTCTCTACACGTGCACTACACAGTACAGCAAGCTAGGTCAAAAAAATATATATATATAGATAGATATATTCACTTCATAACGCTGAAAGCTCAAAACACTGAAAATGAGAACATTTCATAATATAGAAGACCAAAACACTGAAAACACATATCATACATATACTGAGTTTAAACAATATAAATCATAGCACTTTCCACCAAGTGTAAGCAGGGGGGCAAAGCCCCCTGTACCCCCACACCCACTGCTACTTAAATATATCAACTCTAAGATTGCACTTAGTGCAGTGCATATATACATATATATATATATATATATATATATATATATATATATATATATATATATCTATATATATATACATTAAAAATAAGCTTACTGCTAAGGCCAACATGCAAAAAAAAAAAAAGTAAAAAACTGGGTGGGATTTGCAAGTCGGTTACATTGATTTGCACTAAGCAGTAGCACAGGTGACATGTCAGTCCAGTTATGGAATGTGATGCTTCAAATCTTTGGCATAGCACAAACTGACACAAGAGATTTAAGCACCATCACAGCATGAAAACATGACAAAAAGCAGTCTGATATGCTATATTACACCTACGCTAGATTAATCAGTGGAGATGACTAGTGTTAGGCAAGCTGCAAGGCATAATATTATGGTGGTCCAGCAACTCAGTAGCCCCTCACCTGCTCAGTTTTCTAAGATAAGTTAACTGGCTGGTAATACTTCAAGGAATACTGGTCTTCCTCTCTGCTGCTGTATTATAAGACTTGTATTACCTACTGCTGAGTCGTACAAATGTACAACACCATGGGAACCTGGAAGTGTACAAATTAGATACATAATGCAACATAGTTAAGGAGTTTTGCTTAGTGTAATTTGATTCTTCAGTACTATGATTCATTGGTTGCTGGGGAATTTATTTCTAATATTAATACTGTGGAAAGCATTAACTATGCATGCCATCTGCATAATGGATATTCACCCCATTCACAAGACACACCCTACCAAACTTTAATTTTTATGTATATGTTTAATATGTGCTTTATGTATTTTCCAACTTTTGTTGGGGTTGTTAGGCTAAGGGAAAAGGTTAGTATTAAATTGCACAAATCGCTGAGTTTATTACTGTTCACTTTTTATTAGCGTCTATATCACATAATCGAAATTCCGAAATATCGAACACCATAAGCTCGAACTTGGAATTTCGAAATGTGATAACATCAAACACTCTGAATAGCAAATTTTTTCCCCAGGGAAAAAATTTGCTGTTCTAAGAAACATACACACAACACAAGCACACCAAAATAAATAATCCACACACATACCCTTAACACAACCCTACTTCTAACCCTACATACATTCCTATCTATCCACTAACCTTAACCCACACCCTAACCCTAAGGTCCGTAACTATCACACACTTACCCTAAGGAGCTATACACAAACTAAATAATACACACACATACACTTAACAAAACCCTACTTCTAACCCTACACTAAACCGTACATACATTCCTATCTATCCACTAACCTTAACCCACACCCTAATCCTAAGGTCTGTAACTATCGCACACTTACCCTAAGAAACTATACACAAACTAATTAATACACACACATACAGTTAACAAAACCCTATTTCTAACCCTACACTAATACATTCCTACCTATCCACTTACCTTAACCCGCACCCTCACCCTAAAGTCCATAACTATTGCACCACAGTGAAGGAAATAACAAAGCCACGGAACAGCCCACCGAAATCTTGCCCTAGGTAAGAATTTGATGTTCCATGGCTTCGCTATTTTCAGCCTTCGATGTAGTGATATCAATATTAGTTTTGCAACTTCGATGTTGTAATATAGACCCTTTTATTATTGTTATTTTTCATACTGCTCCTCACATTTTTACTGCATTTCTTTTATTTCTGAGTAGATTTATGAGTTACTACTGGTGAGGACTGGGAAAAGGGTGACTGCTAAAGTTAAACAAAGTGCTGAGTTAATTTGGAAAATTTGTGGTGGAAGAAAGTTTAAAAAAATGAAGTCAATGAATACGAAGTTCAAATAAACTAAAATGCATCTCTTAAGGCATGCAGAAAATTGTATGAAGAGCCCTTCGAATATTTATGTGAGAGAGTGGTCACTGTGCGACCCTCCCTCAGTTTGAACGGCTAAGATTTGGCAGTCCATACATATATATATATATATATATATATATATATATATATATATATATATACATACATACATATGCATACATACAAGCTTCCTAAGAATAACACAACCCTCAGAGTTCAGCTAAATCAACCTCTCAGTTCTAGCTCTGACACTAGCCTCAAATGTGAGGATTAGAATTTAGTTGTTGCAATGAAGAGCTCTTGAGTTTGTAATCAACCCCCCCAGTGGGCATGGCCTGAGCCTTTTTAAAATAAAATTACTGCTTCACAGTTTAAAAAAAATGTTCTTGTCTCTAGAACCATAAGTGCTATTTGATAATTGTAAATGGCAAACTGTTTAGCATAAAGCAACCTTTAGACTAGTTACATTCATTCAGTTCTAGGTCTTGAACTACATTTTATACACCACAATAATTACAGTAAATGCAAATTTTAAATGTTGTATAAACAGATTACAATATCTAAGAAACCATACAAGTAATACACACATGCAGCCAGCAGCACTCTCTTCTTACAGCTGTTAGTTTTTACATGAGACTGAGCAATTCTGTCTGGGTCGCATGATTGCTGGGATTTTTAGAACAATATGAAAATTATTACAATACAAATAACTAGCATACAAATAATACTCAGTATTTCTATCTACACTAGACAGATGGCAAATATGTATACAGTTGTTTGCCACTATGTAAGCTTTAAGTTGAAATCTTCTAATACCTTGTATGCAGCATAGATTTAGTATTATTAATGCAAATATGAACAAACAATAATTGCCTAGAGGCATCAGTAGGATGCAAGTGCAGAATTGGCTGAAGACATCACTAGGCTGTAATGAGTTAAGGATGCATCCAAAGTATGCCAGAACCTCCACTCACTCTTTATCCCAAATACTAAATCACTTCTCAGAATCCAGAAAATCCTAACCCTAGGCCTAACTGTATCCCCTAGTCTTATGGCACTGGGTTACTACAAAAAGGGTAGCTGATTATTTATACACTGAAATTAACCATTTACCTTATGTACATTGCATCTTCAAATCTATTTCCTCCCTCTGGTACAAAGCAATCCCTAAATCCCAGCCCACAGAAAAGGCCTTACTGCTCTTTAAAAGGGTTGAGGTTAGGTTTAGGGTTAAGCTTAACATTAGGGCTATACTTAGTGTTGGGTGGTTGTTAGGAACTATGTTGATTGTTTTGGACAAGGTTAACATCGCTGTATGGAAAAGGAAGCTCATATATGGGACAGGTAATGATTACAATGAAATCAGCATCTGAAAAACAGTGTACACAGCTATACACATCAGGTGGGAATCAGGTTTACCACAGACCCTCATTCTGCAGTATTTTAGGGTTTCCAGTCAAGCCAGTAAGCTTGCCCTGGGTGGAAAATACTAGGGTAGCTTAAGAGAAGTTCTGGAGATTTTCATTTAAACTATTCAGCAAGTCAAAACTCAGAATATTTATACATCCCAGCTATGAAGTGTTACTCTTCATTGTAAAGAATACACACCTACAGTACCTGATTGGTGAATATCAGTATTCTAAGAAACTCTGATTGGTGAATATCAGTATTCTAAGAAACAATGTTTCTTTATTTGAGTTTTTTTCAGGGGGGTAAGAACATTAGGCAGAGCAATGTACATTTTCAAGAGTGATCTGAAGGTCTGATCAAATTAACTGATCTGGATGCCCAGTGTGTGTGTATAAACTGTGAAGCAAACAAGTCCATATCTACTAGGTATAGCTGTCTTACAGCTGCTTATTACCTTTAAAGTACTGTAACATTCATTTTTCCTAAGAGTATTCCCTAAGGTTGGATCAGAAAATCAGTTTAAATTTTCCTTTACCTGGAGCATTAATGGAATATACAGCTAAATAGCTCATATCAGTTTTCTGTAGAAAATCTCAAACATGAACTTTTAAGATTATGAAGTAAAAAAAAAGTACAAGCATGTGATATTACAAATAAACAAACAACCTTCAACATAATGATTTGATTCAGTAATTCCACATTTATTGATAACATCTGCATTGAAGCTCGTTCTGAGTCATTACTGTTATGTTGCATTGATTTGAATAAAGATTAAGGTAGAGTTATACCAAATACGAGGTTATTTGACAAAAGACCATGTGTGCCTTGTCAATAACCACCCTCAGGTTCTACCAGCTTTTTCAAGGACATCAAGGCCTGTACATCCTAGAATGTATTTTAGGGTACCTCACAATTGTCTGAGTTATGTTTAAAAGCCTACAGGGAAATGTAGCACTTGACTTACAAGGGAGATGCTGGGTGATGAACCTCTCTCTCCATTTAATTTTATTTATTCCTTGATATAGATTGAGATCTCTTTTTATACTGTTGGCTTCACTATCTGACACTTTGAGAAAAAGAAGATCTCAGATAATGGGATCCCTGAGGGCACAGAAAGGCAAGCAAGGCACAGGTCTCCCCTCAAGAGTCTCCTCTATATGACACAGAGTACAGGGAATGTGATTCAAGCCTTTCCTGGTAGCTAAGAGTTTTACAGGCCAAGATTATTTTTTTTAGGAACTTCCACAGAGTTCTGAGTTTTTCAATATGCATAATGATTAATGTACCAAAAGTGAATTGTAAACAATAATGGGTCTAAACCAGGGCAGACAAAAGAGGAGCAATAGCTTCCTTGGTTTTTGGAAGAGATGTCCTTGGAGACTTGTGACATTTATAGAAGGACTTCCTGACTACAGCTGCTACAAGGAAATCAAAGGAGAGGGAGACTTCTATCTAGATGCTCACCTCTCTGATGACAGACTCATTGGTTAGTGTGGTGTCATTGACCCAGCAGGTGGTAGCAATGTATTGTTTTCTGTAGGAGATGATAACTTTCCTTCTTGGTGACAGACTCAGTGATTATTGTGGTGTCACTGACCCAGCAGTTGGTAGAAATGTATTGTTTTCTGTAGGAGATGATAACTTTCCTTCTTGGTGACAGACTCATTGGTTAGTGAGATGTCACTGACCCAGCAGGTGGTAGCAATGTATTGTTTTCTGTAGGAGATGATAACTTTCCTTCTTGGCATTTAGTTTGAGTCCTTTCTCAGAGCACAATGTCTTAAGATGTGATAGTTCTATTTGAAGGGAATTTGTATCATGTTGATTTGACCACTACATCCAACTTCCAATTATCAGTAAACCTAGTCAGCCACACATCCTTGTTCTCAGTGTTAAGATCAGAAAAATAAATGCCAAAAAAGGAGGGGGCCCAGTATGGGCCCCTGGGGAACACCACTGATCACATTTTCCTTACCTGATAAGGCATCACTGGCCTGAGAATGCGCTTTGTCCTCATGCCAGTTTGCACTCCATCTTACCACATCGGGATCTAATGCTCGCTCCAGTCAGGCAGCATGAACAGTGTGAGCATTTTCAAATAAGTTTACAAGATTGAGGCGGCATGAGCTACCATTAACAAATCCAAAATGTCACAAGTTGAGCCTGATTAAATTCTCAGTGTCCTGGTTTATGAAGTCAGTGATGATGTGTTCCATGGCTTTGCTGACAAGACTAGTAAGGCTAATGGGTCAGTAGTTGCTTGGTTCAGTGACAATGCCACCCTTATGAAGGGGAATCATCACTACTGTGTGTGATTGTTCCAAAACAAAGCCTTCAGCAAGGCCTAAGGAGACAATCGGCAGGTGTCTTCTTGATATGGTTTATAAGACAACTTGCTACGTTGTCAGGACCCATTGGTATTTTTGGTGTTGGAGAGTGTTTCATGTCTCTTGTGTTCAAATGAGACACTGAGGATGGATATGTGTTCAAATCATTTATTATACATACACACATCAGGAGTTGTAACTTGTACATAAACTTCATACTTCATGTACTTACTGGCTGACATGTTACTTCTAATACACTCACATATGCATCTCCATTCAAGCTTTCACTCACACTGCCTACATAAAATGGCACTGATCTTGCAAATGCTCAGTAACTTACGTATATGCACATGCTGTCTAGCTACAGTGGCTGACAAGTTCAGTATATACACTGATCTACATACTCCCTCTTTAATTTTGTTAAACATTGCAAATTACAAGAAAAAAAGGCATATTTGAAAGCTAGACATTATTTGAACATTTCAACAAACATAAATGACTTCAAGTCCAAGTCGCCAGGTCTGCAATTTATACCCAATCTAGTTACATAGAAATTCTGACTGGGTTTAGGAACAGGGACAGGATATGGGGATTCATTCAATACTGGAACATCTGGGTTTACATCAAAGTTGTTTGAAGAAAGAATACTGTCCTGAATTTGAACAGTTGACGAGTCACTCTGGAAATTACAGTCATTGGCACAGGCAATCTGCTATGGTACTGGTTCTAAGACAGGTAACACATGTCTGCAATTCCTTCTGCAATCCATTCATTTAGATTGTATGATGTAAGATCTCAGTTCCTCAGAAATGTCCTTCACAATTCCTACACATCATGACCTTTGGATTCTTGCATTCTCACTTCTCCTTGTAGTAATGGTCAAAGGGATTTATTGGTTTTATTATAGTATAACTTTTATAACTGATGTTTTCTTGAAAGTTGAGCCTTGAACACACTATTGCTCTTTGTGTTTGGTACTAACAATTGTTTGCTGATTGGAAGAGTTGTTTGTGTCTGTCTGGACATCAATCTTTGAGTAGGTGAACCAAGCAAGTTATCTTGAGGAATGTTTCTGAGAATGAAAAAGTTAAGAAAAACATCAGCGCCGTCTGTTTTGGACTTCTCAAACAAATCCTTTGGACTCTGAACTGCACATTCAGCTAAACCATTCACTTGTGGATACTCAGGACTACTGGTAACATGAA
Organism: Protopterus annectens; assembly: GCF_019279795.1. NCBI lineage: Eukaryota > Metazoa > Chordata > Ceratodontiformes > Protopteridae > Protopterus > Protopterus annectens. The sequence goes on along the minus strand of NC_056745.1, from coordinate 149,592,461 downwards.
CAAAGTCTCAAAATTCAGCAAATTTCTTGACCTCATAACTAGTAAACTGTGTACCATTGTCAGACATGACTGTGCAGACCATGGACAGAAAAATGTCTCTTCAGTTTTGTAATGACTGTGCTGGTTGTCAAATTAGGAAGAAGGTCAGTTTCAAACCAATCTGAGTAAGCTTCTACTAACATTATGCAATGTCAACCATTCTATTCAAAAATATCTGTAGCAACCGTTAACCATGGTAATTCAGGAATTTGCTGAAGCGGTTCTTATTTTTTTATGCGGTTTGGTGCAAATGTGTTGCAAATTGAACATGCTAGAGTTTCCTTCTCTATATCAATGGACAGAGTAGGCCAAAATACAATGTCTTTTGCCCTCCTTTTGGTTGAATCAGTAACTGGGTGGCCACGATGCAAGATTTTGATATATTTCTGTTATAATGCTTTAGAAATCACCACTTTTAGAGCTTTCATGATGATTCCATTTTCCATCATGATGAGCTCATCTCTGTAAGGAAAATACTGCTGAATGTCAAGAGGTAAACCAGTGTGTCATGTTGCACATCCTTGACTGATAACGTTTTACAGCTTCTGGACAATTGGGTCAGAAGCTGTGTGATTTCTTATTTCATCAAGCTTTGATGACAAAAAATGTTTGACTTCCATGACTTCAGAGTTTGATGTTTCATTTTCATGCTGTTCTGTTGTTTGTCTGGGTGCGTGTGACAAAGCAGCAGCAAAGTACAAGTATTATCCCTTTTTGTAAACAATATTGAAATTGCACTTTTGCAATTTTAGCATCATGCATTGCAATTGAGCTGGGGCTGTATGCATTGGCTTTTTCAAAATTGTCACTAGAGGTTGGTGATCAGTCTCTATTTGGATAGGTCTGCCATAAATATAATCACTGAACTTTGAAAAGGCAAACACTACTGTTAGAAAAATCTATACATGCTGCTTAGAAAATATATTTACATACATGCTGCCTAGAAAAATATATTTACAATGTGTGCTGCTTAGGAAGATGTGTATTTAAACATTCAAACATATATAAGTTGTGTGATCAAATATATAGAGAAATGTGTGCTTTAGTTAGGAATAAATGTACTTAAATCCATAATAGAGAACAAAGTTTATGTAATGCATTTAATTCTGTCTTACTAGAATAATAGTAGAAATAAACCTGCATATTATTGCTTGAAGCACAAGCTGCAGTGTAATCAGAAATTTGACCTTGGCAGCTTGCAAACACAGCCTGGCTCATGTCTTTCAAGTAAAGATTATTTTGCAAAATTAGAAAATAATAAATCTGTTCGCATGTGTATCCTCTTTCCTGCCTCCACCAGCAGAGTAGCCTTTGCGCAGTTTGTGCCGCACTATCTCTGATAGTGCCAGCTGGGGAACCAGAAAGACAAAGAGAGGCATTAAAAAAGACATACATCTATTGTATTCGAACTAATCTGAAGAGCCTTGAATTGGCTACATCCTCAGGAGGTCATCGTGACTGACCAGGTGTTTGCAAGGCTGTAACATTCTCATGGGAAAAGACTTCTTTGAAAAACACAATGTCAGCACTTTTACTAAGTTACTATGATGTAAAGACCCTGTCACTGACCACGTCAGTGAGGTGGGCAAAGCTGATTGTAAATGATATAAAATGGCAAACACTGTATGAATAAACCAGTCAAAATTCTATACAACTTTGTGTATGGTTTTAATGTACATTAGAGCTTTAAAATACTTGAGTTCTCCTGCATTATTGTTTGTTATTGATTGACATTGTTTTGAATAACTCAATGATTTTACAGTCCGATTCTAACAAATTTATTTAACATTTTGGTCCTAATCGTGCGAATTCCCTTGGTAAGCTGCAGGTCACAGAGTGCATAAGTGCTAATAAATCTGGAGAAGCTGCGAAAAGAATGGTTCTTCTTAAAGTGAAAAGACCTCCGACTGAATTGTTGTGTGTAAAGAGGCTGTCCACTTTCTGATCTGTGGCTGAAAAGCGGAAGACTGGAAGGAGAAACAATAAGAGCAGGAGGCTCAGGTAAGAAGAATTTCCCTCTTTGTCTTTGTTTTAGATCAGGGACCAGGTTACACTGTGCTATTGCTAAGGTTTGTGATAGCAGGGAGAGAGAATCTTGAGTCATAGATCAGGGAATAACAAAGCAAAGTAAACAGTCATTCTAGACACTACTGTGGATATGGGGAAATAAGATACCACGTGGTACAAGACAAGGGTTACGTAACAGTCTTTTTAAGACATGGGAAATCAGTGCACTAAGAGATCAGGAGATCTAACGGATAATGTGAAGCATATGCAATTACAGTAAGCAAATAATGTGAGATATTTTGCAAAATGTGTTAACAACTATAAATTTGATAGTAAACTAGATAAACTTTCACTAGTTAAACTCCTTAAACAAGCTTTAATCTGATGCAGGCAAAAGAAAAACAGAAGCTTAAAAATTCTGAAACATTTTAGACAACAGAGTGAAAGGTCTAACAGACAGAATCTCTGAAAAATGAAAACTTAGAGCAGACTGGACTTGCATTAATTAATGCATACAACAGGGAAATGAGACAGTAGATGGATATTATGCTAGATTATTAAAATGCTTAAAATAACAATTAAAAAAAAATATATACATTTTTAAAAGGTTGCATTGCCTCTGTTAGTAGTTTTATTACAAGGCATATGATAAATCACTGAACAAGCAGGCTGCAAGCCTTACTTGAGTATGCTAGACGTACTGAAAGACACTTTAATAGTAAAAAGAAAAAAAGGGCACAAGTCTTCACTGCTGAAGACGGAGCTGAAATATTTGTATTACAGTCAGGTAAAAGGGCATCTAGCTAGGGACTATAAACAAAATAAGAAAGCAATGACAAAAGATAAAGGAGATGTGGACTGACTATATGATAGTGATAATAACCAAAAATCATCAGGAAAGGTTAATAAACAAAAAGAAAATGTGAATATAGTAGAGGGAATAGAGGAAGTACAAACAGATGTAGAGAATAAAATGAAAATAAAATTTTAGATTTAGCATTGTTGAGCCTGGAGCTCTACCTAGCAAATACAAAACCAAAGTTACCAAAACATTCTAAATCACCTGATTATATATTAGTAAAAGCAGCAAATGGACAGCTATACAGGGAACCACTTTCCCATAATATAGCAATAACTGACCCTGTTTCAGGTATGACTCAAAAAAGTAAAATTGTAGTTTCTGCAAAAATATCCAGTAAACTTACTGGGAAACAGATATTTGGCATAGCAGTAGTTCCTACCATGCAGGGTATGGAAGCACAAAGACAAATGAATGCTCTTGTGGTGTGATCAGAGGGTGAAGCCTATTATTGGTACAGCCAGGACCTAGTTATGATTGGTCCAGGGGCAGTAACCAAAGAACTGATAAACGTAGCCATCAGTAAGGTACCCTCCTTGACACTGATCAGCAGCACTTGTTACATTGTACTCCATACTACTGTAGCACACCAGCACCTAATACACTAAAATATAAGTAAAAATCCTGCTGTGAAATTAATATTACAAACTTTATGCTGGGATACTGAGGGAAACAGTGTAGTAAGCTGTTCATTACCTCAGGAGTTCATGAGATTGTATAAGCCCAATAGACTGCCACATGTCAGCTTGACAAAAGAACAAAAGTGTTAAATGGGCAGACTTAGAAAAAAAGGTAACAAAATGGGAAAACAGACTGATTTAAAAATGTCAGGACAAGGGATATAAAACAAAACTGAATTGGTTGACACAGACACATACAGCTGTACACTTGCAATCTAGTAAGGACAGCTGATTAGCATTTTTATTAAAAGAAAAGAAAAGGCCTTGTGTAAAATTCCAACAACTCTGTGGTCAGCAGGCAAGTTAAATGTAGGGCTTATTCAAGCAGCAGGACCAGTTACAATTACCCCAAAGTCAGCTTTTAGACCACAGAAAAAACAATACATTTTGGGAAAGAATGCAAAAGTAAAATTAAGCCTATAATAAGCAGCATTACTCAAAAAGGTACTGGTAGAATCTCCTGATTCACCATGTGATACACCCTATTTCCTGTTAAAAAAAGCAAACGGGGAATGGCAGATGGTACAAGATTTATAAGCTGTGAATAATGCAGTAATACCTAAAGCACCTACGGTGCCAGACCCACATACCTTGTTAAATGATTTAAAGCCACAACAAAAGTATTTTACTGTGGTAGATATAAGCAATGCTTTCTTTTCAATACCTATACATCCTGATAGTCAATATTGGTTTGCATTTACATTTCAGGGTAAAAGGTATACATATACACGACTACCACAGGGATATTGTGAGAGCCCAATAATATTTGCACAAAATAGCAATCTGGCAGGGTCTACCCCACCAGAAAGTAGTTAAATTTTACTTTATGTAAATGACATCTTGCTAACAGCACCCAGCAGCAGTGCAGGGTGAATACAGTAGCATTGTTAAAATTTTTAGTAATACAAGGACACAAAGTAAACAAAAGTAAGTTACAACTTTGGGAAAAAAAACACAGGTTAGATACCTGGGATATGTGATATTCAATAAAGATAAAATACTAGATAAGGGGAAAGAAAAAAAAAAACAGCAATTTTGCAAGCACCCAAACCAACAACTAAAAAGAAATGATGTCTTTTCTTAGGTACAACTAATTTTTGTTGGAACTGGGTACCAAATTATTTTACAATGGAAAACAAAAGCAGAAATGGCTTTCTGCAGGTTAAAGCAGTTAATAGCTTCTTCATTAGTTTTAAGACTTCCAAGTTATCACAAACGTTTTTTTAGACCATAGATTGTAAGCAATGGTACATGACATCAGTATTAAAGCAACAACATGGGGATAAGCAATGCCCCATAGCTTACTATTCATTACAGTTAGACCCAGTGGTGCAATCTTTGCCTCACTGTGTACAAGCAGTAGTTGCAGCAGCAATGGCAGTACAGGCTTCAGCCTCAATGGTGTTATTCCACCCTCTCACATTGAGAATGCCTCATGCAGTTGCAATAATTCTGCCACAAGAAAAAGTTGCATACCTTTCTCCTGCTAGACATCTTTCATGTATGACCATACTGCTGAGTCAACCTCATATAAACAGTTAGCTTTACCTAGACAAGATCTTACAAATATGCCCTTGAATAATGCTGAGGTGACGTATTACGTGAATGGCTCATGCAGAAGGGGTCCTACAGGGAAAAATCTGGTGGGGTATGCAGTAGTTACAGACACTAAAAATTTAGAAGCACAAACTTTGCCACACAACTTGTATGCTCAAGCAGCAGAACTGGTAATTTTGACAGAAGCATGTATTTTAGTAAAAGGCAAAAAAAGTAAACATATATACTGATAATCAGTATGCTTTTTCTACAGTGCATGTGTTTGCACAATAATAAAGAAAATAGAGGATGATTACATCCAGTAAAAACCTATTAATCATGCAATTTATTTTGGAGCTATTAGAATCTATTCAGTTGCCTACCAAAGTAGCTATTTGTAAATGTGTAGCTCATACAAAACAACAGGATAAGATTTCAAAAGGTAATGCACGAGCTGATGCAGCTGCAAAGCAAGCAGCCTCAGACTCAGGAACTTTATTTTTTAATGAAAAATTACAGCCCTTTGAGATTTTAGATTTAGACATGTTAAAAACAATGCAAATGCTTACTACAACAGCAGAAAAACAAAACTGGGTAAAACAAGGTGCAATTTTTAAGAATGGACTGTACATTTCCAAAGGAAAAACAATATTACCGTCTAATTTATTTAGAGATGCAGCTTTGTTGAGCCATGGGCAGAGCCATGTCTCAACAGGGGATGGTACAGTTAGTAAATAAAATATTCCAAACATATGGATACATAAATTATACAATAAAATTTTGTGCAGCTTGTCATACTTGTAACAAGCACCATGCACAAGGAGCATTTAAAACAAACAAGGAGTTTCCTACACCACCATATCCATTCCATACTATTTGTATGGACTTCATAGAGTTAAATAAATGTGAAGGAAAAAATACTGTTTAGTGATCATAGATATGTTTTCAAAATGGGTAGAAGCTTTTCCTTAAGGAATCACTGTGCTTACCACCCACAGTCAGCAGGACTGGTGGAGAGGTACAATGGGATTTTAAAAAACAAGTTAAGAAAGTTGATGAGTAAGACTCAGAAGAATTGGATTTGCTGTTTACCTCTAGCATTGCTGAGCATGAAAACAGTAACAAATGTGAAGGGTTTAATCCCCTTTAAAGTAGTATTTGGAAGGGCATATTATGTGCCTCAGTAAAATGTCTCATGCCTGCAGGGCTGGAGGCTGACAGTTCACTAGCTAATTAAATAAAGAAACTGTTATGAATAAATCTGTTTTGCAGTTTAACTCTTTTCAGACAAAAGAACTTTCAGCTAAATAAAAACTTTGTGACTGATACACAAGGGCAAAATGGCCAAGAGTAAAGAAGACAAAAAGCAGAGCAACCCAAGAACTATTGCATAATTATTTTAACTATGTATTTGTTAACTATAAGTGTGACAATTTTTCTCTTATTGTGGTTTTTCCTGCACTCAACCACACAAGTGAAAGTGAGAAGACGTGATGAACTGTTTATAGACTGGCATCCAAATTTTAACACGTACCTGGCCATGAAGCAAGTGTATACAGAAACTATGCACATTTCAAATTGCTGAGTTTGTACAGCTATACCAACAAAATATAATAGACTTTAACGTCCTCTGTCCCTCTGGGGATAAAATAAGACTTTGGAAAGTTTTTTATACAGAAACTGTGAGATCACAGGACAAAATTGCTTTATTTTTACCTGTTCACACAAAAAGGAATTGTATGTCTCTAAAGTAATACCCTCCAGGTGGGCTGGAGTAATGGTAATATAACAATGTCTTATAAATGTTACATTAAATTCAAAAGTGGGGTACTGTTTGTAATACTAACCATGATTCATATCTGAGTTCAATGAAAACTACATTAAATGCAGTATGCGACAATCTAGTCTTAACTAAGCAATTGTCTATTAAGAATAGAAAAATGTTTCATGCAGGGATAACACGTATCAGTACCAAAGTAATGATTTTATTTGTGGAAAAAAGGCATATAAATGGTTACCTGAGAATTGGTCCGGCAGTTGTTTTTGGGTTATCTGGTTTTAGCAATAAGACATACTGCAGAATTACCTTTGGGTAAAATAAAACAGCTCGAGAATCTGAAGGTCCAGTGGAAAAAAAAAAAAAACCTGTGAATCCAGTTGGTAAAATCGAAGCTGGTTGAAAAGGCCATAATTCAGTGAAAGACAAAAGTAAATTGACTCATATGAACTTGGGCAACAGTGTTATATCCAGGGCAGGAATACCACCAGCCTATGGAGCAGTCAAATCGATCTGGGAGCTGAGGAAGCTGTCAAAAAGTCATGAGCAATGCAACTTTTTCCACCCTAGAATTGGTGACTAATGAACTGAATGCAATAAAACTGTTGTGCTACAAAATCGAATGGCTCTTTACTTCACCCTAGCGGCAAGAGGTGGTACACGAAAAAATGCTGTCGCGTGCATTCCAGACAACCAACATGAAATCAATGACCACCTAGAGGTAATTCAGCAAGTATCAGCAATGACTAAAACCAGGCCCAAACCCACTGACGGACTTTTTCCAGAATCTGTTTGGGGGTTCCATCCTATTAAACATTTAATTGCTATTTGTGTGGGTATACTCCTAATAGGAGCATGTGTTTACTGTGAAATTCCCTGCATGAAAAAATTAATCAAAAATTTGTTGATATATCTGCTACTGAAACTTTTACCAAAGTGTTGAAATTAAAAGATTAATTTCAAATGATGCTTTTCTGAAATATAAAACCAATGACTTACTTAGCTGAAAGCCCTTGAAAGGAAAGGCTGAGGAATGAAATGATACTGTTTATGTTTCAAATAGCATTAAATGCATTAACAGGAGGGAGAATGTTAGAAAAATCTATACATGCTGCTTAGAAAATATATTTACATACATGCTGCCTAGAAAATATATTTACAATGTGTGCTGCTTAGGAAGATGTGTATTTAAACATTCAAACATATATAAGTTGTGTGATCAAATATATAGAGAAATGTGTGCTTTAGTTAGGAATAAATGTACTTAAATCCATAATAGAGAACAAAGTTTATGTAATGCATTTAATTCTGTCTTACTAGAATAATAGTAGAAATAAACCTGCATATTATTGCTTGAAGCACAAGCTGCAGTGTAATCAGAAATTTGACCTTGGCAGCTTGCAAACACAGCCTGGCTCATGTCTTTCAAGTAAAGATTATTTTGCAAAATTAGAAAATAATAAATCTGTTCGCATGTGTATCCTCTTTCCTGCCTCCACCAGGAACTATCTCTGATAGTGCAGCTGAACCAGAAAGACAAAGAGAGGCATTAAAAAAGACATACATCTATTGTATTCGAACTAATCTGAAGAGCCTTGAATTGGCTACATCCTCAGGAGGTCATCGTGACTGACCAGGTGTTTGCAAGGCTGTAACATTCTCATGGGAAAAGACTTCTTTGAAAAACACAATGTCAGCACTTTTTACTAAGTTACTATGATGTAAAGACCCTGTCACTGACCACGTCAGTGAGGTGGGCAAAAGCTGATTGTAAATGATATAAAATGGCAAACACTGTATGAATAAACCAGTCAAAATTCTATACAACTTTGTGTATGGTTTTTTGCCTCCTAATGTACATTAGAGCTTTAAAATACTTGAGTTCTCCTGCATTATTGTTTGTTATTGATTGACATTGTTTTTGAATAACTCAATGATTTTTACAGTCCGATTCTAACAAATTTATTTAACAACTACTGCCAAAAATTATTTTTCTATTTGTGCATAATGCATCTCTGTTTGGGTTATTAAAGTTCTTGACACTTACCGTACACGTATGCCTTCTTGAAGAAATGCTGCATCGAGGCCATACCTTGAAGCATCACATGAAAGAGTTACAGGTTTGTGAACATTATAATATCTTGGTGTTAGTGGACTGGCATTTTCTTCTTCAGAATATCAAATGGTCTTTGGTGTTGTTCCAACCAGGACCAGTTTACATTTTTGTGTGTCAACTCACGTAATGGTGCAGAAAGCTCATTCAAGTCTGGGATGAACTTTCCTAAATAGCTGACCATAACTAGAAAAGGTTGTAAAGATGTGACATTCTCTGGAACTGGCATTTCAACAATGGCTGTTTGCTTAGATCTGGTTGCAAGCCAGAACTGGTAAACAAATGTCCCAAAAAAGTAACTTCTTTCAGTTTGAATTTACATTTCTGAGGATTCAGTTTAAGATTTGCTTCATGTGCATGGTCTAGAACTTTCCTGAGATTTCTATCATGTGAATCTTCACCATTGCCTCCAACAATAATGTCGTCTATCATAATAGCACATGGATAACCAGCAAATATTTGTTCCATGGCACATTGAAAGATTTCACTGGCAGAATTTATTCCAAATGGCATTCTCAAAAATTTGTATCTACCAAATGGTGTACTAAATGTAGCTAATGATGAAGATATGTGATCCAGCAAAATTTGCCAAAAATAGCTTTTTGCATCTAAGACTGAAATAAACAGTGGAATTTGGCATGAGAGCAGCTAAATCTTTTGATGTACACTTGTCTATGATGAGGATGCTTAAGTGCTTTGTTTAAGTCTCTTGGATCAATGCATATTCAAATATCATCCAAGCTTTTCTTATGAGCTACATACACACCTCCAGGCTGGGCAAACAGTATGATATACAGGAGACACTCCAGGTGCAGTTAACTGTTGACAAAAACACCTCTTCAAATCATAGCTAGCTACAGACCCCAAATAATGACTCAGGGTCCACTCCACCTATCTGAACTGACTTGAATCCATCAAGATTCAACCATCTAACCTGATCCTGGGTAACTTTAACTACCCAACCATAGAGTGGAAGACCTATTTTAGCTCAAATATGAATGCCCAGAGATTCCTCAACTTCATCAATACCAATGCATTGGATCAGCTGGTCGACACCCCTACAAGAGGCGAAAAATCCTTAAACTGGTACAAACCAACATGAGTAGCCACTGTAGCACCCCTACAGTGTCATCCTCCTTGGTAAGATCCGACCATAAAGTAATCATTTTCAAAGTCACCATCTCCCCTGACTCCCCCCCCCCCAGTTGTCAGGGTTGAGCACAAAAACTTTTCCAAAGCTGACTACAACCTCCTGAGAGCAGGTATAAGCAGCTTCACAGCCATCATCCCTTCAGTTGAATCAAACACTAATGTCCAAGCCTACACCAAAAAACTATATGAGCACTTATATAGCTGCATGGACTCAGCAATACCTGACAGGACCAAATTGTCTTCCTCAAGGAAGAGTAAACCTGTCTGGTGGTCAGAAGAAATAAGCAGTCTATAATAAAAGGAAAAAATTGTTGTCCAGGACCAAGAAGGAGCAGTTGCCAAGTTGGAAGCAATCTCTCCTTTATCTGAACAAGCAAATAAGTTCACTGGTAAAATCCTCTAAGGCTAACTTTGAGTCCAAATTGGCCACATCCACTAAGGACAATCACAAGGCCTTCTTTGCATACGTCCGCAATCTCAAAGGTAACTCCCAAATCTGCTCTGAATTGGTGGTCAAGAATACCACTTACACAAACGCCATAGATATAGCTAACCTGCTGGCAGACAAGTTCAGTGAAAACTTCACCCCCCCCCATCTCCATCATCAGTAAACCAGGAAATCCCCAGCACCTGCTCCCCTCCCCCTTATCACCAGGGAGCAGGTTATTAATGCCCTCTCAAAGGCAAAAAATACAGCCTTCATGGGACCTGACACCCTGGTCCTACATGAACTCAGGCAAGAGCTCTCAGCACTACTATGCACCCTATTCAACCAAAGCCTGTACACCGGCTTCATTCTAGCAGAATGGAGGACAGCAACTGTCATCCCTCTGCAAAAAGGTGGAACATCCACCAACCCTGGAAATTATAGGCTCATCAGCCTAGCTAGCCTGATCTGTAAGGCCATGGAATGCATTATCATGGATCTTATAAACAAGGACATTGGTAACCTCCAAATGCTTCATCCCACACAGTTTGGTTTTGTTAAAGGGAGATCATGCCTGTTAAACTTGGTCTCCTTCTTCGAAACAATCACCAAAGCCATGGATGAGGGCAAGACAGTGCACATCGCCTACCTTGACCTAGCCAAAGCCTTTGACATTATTCCCCACTCAGGCATAATATATAAACTCTCACAGCTAGGCATTAACCTATATGTTACCAGACGGGTAGTTAACTGGCTCACTGATAGAACCCACTCAGTCAAAATAGGGGAAGCCACCTCTAATAGTAGACCCATAACAACCGGCGTACCCCAAGGATTGGTTTTGGGGTCTCTACTGTTTGGAATATACTTTTCTGAGGTGCAAGCCAAAACCAGTGGTCTGTGGCTGACCAGGTTTGCAGATGACTGCAAGCTGGGCACTATCATAAATTCCCCTAGTGATATGAACATCCTCCAAGAGGGCCTTAACCAAACTAATGACTGGTGCCAGAAGCATGGCCTCAAACTGAATGCCAAGAAATGCATCATTATCCCCTTTGGGAAAAATGGTGTCCCCACTAATTACCACATTCATAACAATGTACTAAGCACACAATCAGTTGTGAGAGACTTGGGCACCCAGGTTGATAGCAACCTGACCTTTGACCACCATGTTGCCTCTGTTGTATGGAAGGCTTTCTACATGGCCCACCTCATAAGTAAGGGTATTTTAGCCAGGATCAAGGAGGTCATAACAATCCTGTACTTCTCCCTTATCAGATCCATCATCGAGTACAATGCCCCCTTCGGCATGTACCTTGCCAAGCACATGCAGCAGTTGGAGAGACCGTAGAGGTTCCTCCTGACCAGGAAAATCCAGGGTCTCAAATACCTGTCCTATACAGATAGGCTGAAAGCCCTGTCTCTTTACTCAGTCTCATACAGACTGCTGAGAGGTGACCTGTGCCTGGCATACAAGGCCATCTCAGACTCGGCCTTGATGGAGTTGCTGCAGTAAGCCAAACTACACTCACACAACCTGCAAGCAAGGTCTCAACCTGGTCTGTGACATTAATAGAACTTGTTGACAGGATAGATTTGAGTCCCAATGACTCCCCCATCTGTGGAATAGACTTCCTCTCCATGTCAAGCAGAGTACCTCACTTGTCCTCTTTAAGAGGAACCTGGACAACTGGATGGGAAACAGAAAATATACTCCTGGGATCCCACCTGTGTCCTTGCTGGACAGGGAAAACAGGTGTTGACTTTGTGGGAACATGGATGAAATTCTTGGCTAGGCTTATAAGGGTCTCCAGGTTAATAGCCTGGTATTGTCCTATGAACCTATAAGGATACCCATAACCCATTCAGTTGGTTCTTCTACTGGAGTAAGGATGCCTAAATTCACCATTTTGTCTAGTTCTGCTTTTTCTTTACTTCGGATTGCTACTGGAATCTTCCTTGCTGGTCTAACAACTGGACTTACTTCATGGTTTAACTTCATGGAATATCTGACTGGAAGTTTACCATGCTTGCCTTTGAAAATATCAACATAGTCACTAAAAATATTCTGTGTAACACTATCTGTGTTATTCTTACTTATATGGTGAACCTCTTTATTAAATGAAATCAGTCCCATTCTCAGACTGTCTTTGAAGCCCTAGCAGTGACTGCATGTGTCTTTTGACTACATAAAACTATAACTCATAGCTGTGGAATGGTAGCCTAATGGTTAAGGTGCTTGCCTTACAAACACAAGGTGCAGGGTTTGAGTCTCACAATGGATAACTGGCTAGGCTTACAATGGCCTGCAAGGGCAGTTAGCCTAGTACTAACCTCTAAAAGGTCTACTGCACCATCAGTTTGAATCTCCTCACTATAAGCAACTAGTTTTCCACACTTTGCTGAATCAAATCTCTCACCAGCTTTTATTCTAGCAAAGATTTGTGCTGATATAACATTGCACTTAGATCCAGTGTTTACTTTAAGCTCTACAGGTTTCCCATTAATTTGTACATTACAAAATATTTCACTCTTTGCTGACAACTGATAGTCTACTGTATTAACTGTTTCATTGATCACAGAGACACCATCAACATAGAAAGTTTGCGCACAGCTCTTGGAGTCTCTAGCTGATCTACTTGCTTCTTTGGGTGCTCTCTTTTAACATAAATTTGCGACACTTTAGACATGCAAAGCCTTTTGAAATGATTCCATTTTTTACATTTGACATTGCTAACCAAAAGTTAAACACTTTTTCCCGATTAGGCTCATGATTGTCTCCACAATTGAGACAGTTAACAATGAGGTTGGGTGTGGCACTGCCTCTCAATTTATGTTTGTTTTTCATTTTAACTTTCTGCAGCACACTATCAACATTTGTACTAGCAGATACTGCAAACATGTTTTTCCCATTTGTAAGCATATTCACATGCTTTTCTGTAATCTCATGTATTTGACAAATCTCAATGGCTTTGCTCAATGTTAATTCGCTATCTCAAAACAAAATCTTTCTCACTGCATCATTATTCACACCACATACAAGACGGTCTTTTATCAACTCATCTCGTTGATCACCAGATCTACTTGTTTTGTTTTATTTCTTAAGTCAATAATATATGCTACAATAGTTTCACCAGACTTTTCATTTCTTGTATAAAATGTGTGCCTTTCCATTGTAATATTAATTTCAGGGTTACATATTTCTCTAAATTTATGTTTTAAGCACTCAGGGTCTTCCCACGTTTCAGCCTGTATCACAATGCGGCAGTTCCCCCCCTCCCATGCATACACAGCAGGTGCATACACAAATGAACATTCTCATTCAATGGCCTCTGAGCCAGCTAAATTGAGAATTATAAATGTTCTTGTACATGCATTTTTATCAGAAAATGCAGCCAGTATGAAAATATCATATTCTTGCTCAAACACTCACCAATTCTCTGCAATATTATTATCAAACACTAGCAGTTCAGGTTTGCAAAATACCTCTGCCATAACAACAAAGCTCTTTTAAACATAAGTATAATCCTGGTACTTGTAATATTGCTCAAGTGCACAACAATCTCTCTGAAAATGTTTTATTTTAACACTGCAAATACCTCGAACACTCTAGACACTTCACCATGTCACATGTCTCATGTATTCAAATGAGGCACTGAGGCTAGGTATATGTTCAAGTCATTTATTATACATACACACATCAGGAACTGTAACTTGCACATACACTTTGTACTTCATATGCTTACTGGCTGACTTGTTACTTCTAACACACTCACATGTGCATCTCCATTCAAGCTTACACTCATACTGACTGCACAAAATGACACTGATCTCGTACATGCTCAGTAACTTATATGCATGTGCTGTTTAGCTACAGTGAATGACTAGGTTCAATATACACACTGATGTACACAGAGCACTTCAAGGATTTGGTCCTTGGAGATGGTGGGGGAGTGATTCAGTTTTATTTGAGGTGGGGATAGTAGTTTCAGGAGAGAAATTTACAGCAAACATGTTAGCCAACATGTTGGTGAGGTCATAGGTTCATAGGTTCATACTAGGCTATCTGCCCTGGGGCAATTATAAGCCTAGCCCGATTCTGTATGGCTTACGCCACCCCTTGATTTGAGTATACTGTGCCCTTTTTAAGGTTTAGTTTATTGTGCCTCTGTCTAATAGTGACACGGGAGTAATCCCTGGGACAAACCTACAATCCTCCATCCACCTATCGAGATTCTTCTTGAAGAGATTCAGTGAGGTGCTCTGCCTCACATGAACTGGAATTCTATTCCAGAGCGAAGGGAGCCTCTGGGTTATGAACCTGTCCCTCCAGCAAGTTCTATTTATTTCTGTGCTGAGGTTCAAGTCCCTCGAGCGTGTGGTTCTAAGGGATTTAGATTTACTAAGGTGGAGCATGTCCATTAATTCTGGATTTGACATAGCTTTGTATGTCAGGCATAGATCGCCTCAAAGTAGGTGGTATGCAACTGAGTAGAGCTTGGTTTTTTTTAACCAAGCAGCATATGGCATCTGTTTGAGACCCTTGATCCTCTTGGTGAGATACTTTTGGGGTCTTTCTAATTGCTGCAGGTGTCGGGTAAGGTACATCCCAAAAGGGGCATTGTATTCTATGATGGGCCTGATGAGGGATGAATAAAGGGGCACGATTACCTCTCTTGATCTAGATGTGAAACCCTTCGTGATGAGGTGGGCTATGTAGAAGGTCTTTCTAACCACTTTGGCAATGTGGTTTTCAAAGGAGAGATTGCTATCAACTTGGGTCCCCAGGTCCCTAATAACTTTCTCTGTACTTAATGGGTTTCCGCCTATGTGGTAATTTGTGGGCACATTGTTTTTGCCAAAGGGTATGACTATACATTTTTTGGCATTTAGCTTTAAACCATGGCACTGGCACCAGTTATCTGTCTCTGTGAGACCTTTTTGAAGGATGTTTGTGTCAGCTGGAGAGTCGATT
Organism: Protopterus annectens; assembly: GCF_019279795.1. NCBI lineage: Eukaryota > Metazoa > Chordata > Ceratodontiformes > Protopteridae > Protopterus > Protopterus annectens. Next base: position 149,576,896 of record NC_056745.1, on the reverse strand, counting down.
ATGGCACCCAGTTTGCAGTCGTCTGTGAACTTGGTGAGCCATAGTCCTCCCACGTTCACCTGTACCTCGGAAAAGTATATACCGAACAAGAGTGGTCCCAGGACAGAACCCTGTGGGATGCCACTTGTGACCGGTTTCGAGTCTGACATGGCTCCAGTAACTCTCACTCTGTGGGTTCTGTCTTTGAGCCAGTTTGCGACCCATCTTGTGACACAGGGGTTTATATTTAAGCTGGATAGCTTATCTATGATGCCCGAGTGGGGTATTGTGTCAAATGCCTTTGCAAGGTCCAGATAGGCTGTGTGGACTACCTTCCCTTCATCTATGGCTTTGGTGACTGTTTCGAAGAAGTCAACCAGGTTCAAAAGGCAGGATCTGCCCTTGACAAAGCCGAACTGGGTAGGATCTAGTGTCTGTAGGTCCCCAATGTCTTTGTTTATGAGCTCCATGATAATCCTCTCCATAGCCTTGCAGACTAAGCTAGTCAGGCTTATGGGGCGATAGTTTCCAGGGTCCGTAGAGGTTCCACCTTTGTGGAGTGGGACCACTGTTGCTGTACGCCATTCTGTGGGCACATAACCTGTAGTGAGGCTGAGATTGTATAGCTGTTTTATTTGAGGGATTAGTTCCTCTTGGAGTTCATGTAGGACGCAACCTGGGATGCCATCTGGTCCTATGGAAGCAGTGTTTTTTGCTTTGGAGAGGGCAGCCTTCACCTGAGCATCAGAGATGTTTGGGAGGCAGCCCTCTGCCGGGATAAATACTTGCTGTTTTGGGGGGGAGGGGTGGAGAAGTTTGCACTGAACCTGTCTGCCAGGATATTGGCGATGTCTGTGGGTTCAGTGTATTTTTTGTCGTTTAGAATCAACTCAGAACAAGTCTGGGAGTTGCATCCCAGGTTCCTAACATAACTGAAAAAAGCCTTATGATTGTCTTTGGTGTCCTGTGCAATTTTTCTCTTGAAGCTGGCCTTGGATGATTTTATGAGGGATCGTAATTTTTTGCTAGTACTGATCAGAGATGCCTTCCCTATTAGGGATTTTGCTCTATCATGTAGTAGCTTCCTCCTTCTGTTGTACAGTTTATTTATGGCAGGGGTCCACCAGACTGGACGCCTGCCTTTGGATGATTGGGTCTTGGTTTTGTTTGGGATAGCATGATCCATGCATTCCTGGAGATGTCCGTAGAATGTGTTTATATAGGATTCTGCAGTTTGGGCCGTAGTTTCCACTGGCCCTGGGGCCTTGAAGGATTCCACTTCGGTTTTGAGAAGTGAGAAGTTTGCTTTTGAGAAGTTTTTCACTGTGGTTTTCTGGGCTGGGGGTGGGGTCGGGATGTGGACATCCAGTGAAATTAATTTATGGTCTGATCTTACCAATGAGGGATATACTTCTGGTGTGGAGCATAGAGTCCCCATGTTGGTAATGATCAGGTCTAGTATGTTGTCCCCTCTTGTGGGAGTAGTGACTAGTTGTTCCATAGCATTTGAGTTTATAATTTCCAGGAACATTTGGGCTAAGGTGCTGGGGCTTGAGTAGTGCTCCCAGTCAATGTTTGGGTAGTTGAAGCCGCCCAATATAATGGTGTTTGGACAGATCTTCATGTTCTCCAATGTTTTCAGGAAAGCCGAGTGGGATTCCTGACTTTGTGTGGGTGGTCTGTAGGATGCTATAAACTGAAAAGCAGTCTTGCCCACTGTTAGTTGCACATGGATGGTCTCCGATACTTCGTGCAATGCCACTAACCTGGAGGTGTGGATATCCTTGATAAATATGGAAACTCCCCCTCCTTTTGTGGTTCGGTCCGGGTTTTGGGGCCGAAAAGCATGATATGAGGTACAGCCTGGTAGTGCTGGGGTGCTCTCTGGAGCCTTGAATCAGGTTTCTGTCACTGCACAGATATCGATGTTCTCCATACTGAGGAGAGCTTCGAGCGTGCATCTTGAGGTTAAGACTTCTGGCGTTAAGCAGCATTACCCTTAGTTTCTTGTTCCTTGTGCTGTCTATGGGGGTGGGTTTGACTTTTGAACCTTGCCTAAAAAAGGCACTATGGGGGTGGCAAGAGCCTTTGCCAATATCCGAAAGCCCAGTGGTGACAGGTGCAAGCCGTCCCTAGCGAAGCAACGTGGCTTGTCGAGCATGTCATCCCAGGCTGACAGACACTGGATCCCCTTTGAATGACACCAAAATTTTAGCCAATTGTTAAAATCGATCATTTTGTCTTTGTACTGTGGCACCATTTTAGGTGAGGGTAAGATGCTGCTCAAGGTCAGGGTCATACCAGCCTGGGCTACATGATCAGAGAGCTCCTCTATGTCTCTTTTCGTGTAGTCCAGGGAGGTACGTCTCAGGTCATTCACACCAGCATGTACAATGACTGAGTCATATTTGTATTTGCTTTGGAGTGACCTGAGTGCTTGCGTTATGTGGCGGATCCTAGCACATGACAGGCAGCTCACCGTGACCTTCTCTTTATTCAGCCTGATGAGCGGGACGTCAGTGTGTCTGACAATAGAGTCACCTATTACAAGAGAGTCAGGTGTGTTATTCAGCCTTAAGGGCTGTGGCTGCTTAGCACACTGACTTTGTCGGATATGTGTTGTGCGTGTTTTGTTTTGAGGTAGCGTTTGCTTGGATGTCTGCTTTGGAGGTCTCTGTTGCTTAGGTAGATTTTTATTTAGAGCCTCCGAGTATGTTTTTGTGTATTTATGTGTTTGGTTCGCTGATGTGGTGGGACTATGTGATATTGGAATTGTGTTGTGTGAGGTTAATTTCTCCTCCTGACTGGTTACACCAGTTTTGAGATGAGAGAGCTCAGCCTCCAGTTTGGCTAAATAGTTGCATCTCTCACATATATTTGAACCTGTTTGGAGGAGGAGAGGTTTGTCCATGATGTACATGAGACAGTTGTAACATTGCCTCAAAATTCCCAGATTCACCAGCTGGACTGGAGAGGAAACCATTGACTGACCTTTGGACATGCTAGAGTAATATAGGGAAACTGAATTTAAGACGGACCAATAGAGGACAGGGTAATCGTAGAGAGTATAAGAGTAAGTAGTGCTTATGGTTTAATAGTGCTAACTTGTAGGATTACTTAATTGGACCAGTGAAGGGCCTTAGAATGAGAATATGGTGTTTAAATTGAGAGATAGAGCAGTTCTAAGGGAAAAAAGTGAAGAGCAGACTTTGTGGAGCCAGGAATAGTTTAAACCCAATTAGGCAGCGCTGCCCGCTGTTGCGCTATGCACAAAAACCACGCAAAAGAAGGTTTTAAGAGAGGAAGATGAAGGAGTTTGGAATTGACCCAAAATGGCCAATAAAACTACAGTTTCAAGTCAGTAACCACTCCCACAGGGGCAGGCAGGCTGCTCAATGTTTTTCACTGCCACTGATCAACAGAGAGACTTCCCTTTAGCCCAAGCAAAAAATGGCCTCCAAGAAACTTACAAACAGTTCAAGAACAGTAAACCTGTAACTGAACTTTTTTACATCTCAGAAAAGTGGGAAAAAAGCAAGATTTTTTTGTTTTTTTGTTTTTTTTTCAGAGATAGCAGAGGTTCACAAGTATCAACAAGTTATAACAGTGCAGTAAATGACACCACACAAGAGTGCTAGGCCAAAGACAGATAAAATGCAAGTTTTGAGAAAAAAATGATTTTAAAAATAAGTGCAAACAGGAAATTCAGTAAACAGCTCTAGGTTGTGCTCTAAATACAGTTACTAATGCAGAAATCAAATTTAACAAGCCAGAAAATGCTCAAAATAGGTGGCTATGCAGAAAAACTTAGCAAATAAACAGAGGAAAAATACTTAAAATCTCAAAAGTGTCTCCTTTCTTCTCTTAGCGTTTTCTCCTCTTGGTTAGGATTCAGAGTGAAAATGCCATTATACATAACTTCTGAGCTGTGATGTACATTATTCCTAGCTTTCTAATGTAAGTGAAGAAGAACTTATAACTATCTTTAGCTCAGAAGCTATCCTTCATTCATGGGAGGATTTGTTGATGTTCTTCGTGTTTCACTGTTGCAGTCATTACATTTGGGTAATCCTGTTGGCAAGTTGCCCTCAGTCAGCCTGAATTCCAAAGTCTTGGGTCCTGCATTGGTTGCTGTCACCCCTTCCCTGACGTCAGGTCGTCAGGGGTATAAAAGATGCAGCCGACACCATTTTCTTCAGTCTTTCTTGCCGAATGGTGCCCGAAGCAGAAGCAGTTCGCAAGTGCCAGTCGACTGACTCCTGAGATTTTCATGTTCGAGTTTCAGATCCAAAGTCTTCATTAAAAGCTAAGTACCCTGTTGGGGAAACTTTTTTCTTGCTCCAGACCGATGTCAGAAAAAGTTAATAATTGTATTTCTTATGGGAAGCAAATACCTCATAAGGACTTTCATTCTTACTGTATTCCTTGCCTAGGCCCTGACCACAACGTTTCTAGTTGTCGGTTTTGTGCTAGATTTAACCAGCACACTATTAAGCATCGGTACGATTTTGCACTAAGCTATTTTTGATGCAGATTTAATTATACAATGTCGTCGGATAGCCATCCGACTACCGGAGTTCACAAAAAGCGCAAAGAAAAAGACAGGCAACCGAGGTCCAAAACTGACGACGAAGCTTCTCCTAAGCCAGTCACTGGTTCGCCGGTTCTCAGTGAGGTGCTTTCGCAGCCCCTGCTGCCTGCTACTTTAGAGTCGCAGGCCACTATCAACTCCCACATGGAATCAGTCAGGCGACTGGAAACTCAAGGTATTGGAACCTCGGAGACTATTCCCTCAGATGGGTCCATAGCAGCTAAGCAGGCATCGGCTTCTGAGGGTGTATTCAGACCTAAACAATTTTACATTAAACCGACTTCAGCTTCAAAGGCAAAGACTAAAGCACCTTTAAAAGCAAAGAAACAAGTTCACCAGCCACATGGACAGGCCTCCATACCCAAAAAACAGATGCTCAAAATGGCCGAAGACTTAATTACCTTGATCAGGGGTTCCCATCCCCTCCTGATAAGAGGCCTAGGCAAGAGACAGACTATGAATCTTCAGATCAGGTTTCCATTTCCTCTGATTCCTCTTCTGATCAGCAATATTCTCTTCCCCCCTATGAGGATTCTGATGCTGAAGAATCTATTCCTTCAGCTTCTCCTCCTGAGGACTATTCCTTTGGGGAAACCTTGCATACCATGAGGGAGCATTTCCACTGGGAGAGCCAAGATTTTTCAGAATCTAAGAAGAGTCCCAGGGATTTCCTTCTACTACCTCAACACAGGCCTCTAGCTATTCCACCTGTGTTAGACATTGTAGATGATGTGTTTTCAGAGACTAGTCTGACCCCTGACTCCTTACCTCCAGCTCCTGTTAAGCCTGACAGATACTACAGGGTTCCTGACTCTCTTAAATTCCTTTTCAAAAACCCTGCTGCAGACCCAGTAACTATTTCTCAGGGTCCCAAAGGGGTTAAAGCTTCCACTGCAAAAAAAACCCCATCCCCTCTGACAGAGATTCTAGGGCACTGGATAGATGGGGAAAAAAGATTTACACATCTGCTACCTTGGCTATAAGGGCCTTAAACTGCCAGTTTCATATGCGCAAATATCAGCAATATGTCATAACACTGCTTAAACAGAAAATGTTGGTAAATTCTGAATGTGTAGATAAAGAAATGCATTGCATGCAGCTGAACAAGTTGGAAAGCATACTTTGCAATGTGGTTTTGATTCTCTGGAGGCCTCCTGCAGGGCCGCTGTTACAGGTTCTGTAATTAGGAGGCATGCTTGGTTAAAGGAACAAAATCTGCCTGATCATGTCAAAGCTAAATTATTAGATGCACCATTACAGCATGATACCTTGTTTGGGGTTAAGGCAGAAGAGGTGTTAAAGAAAATGGAGGACAAAGTTAAATCTATGCAAATGATCAAAGATTTTTTAGTACAGCCACCTAGGTTTAGCAGACACTGGCCTACAAAGAATTGGTCCTTTCCAGTGTCAGACAGACCTCAAAGGGGCAGATCCAGATGCCCTAGAGGCAGATCCCAGCCACAAGGTTCGTACAGGTCTAAACAATGGGGGGCTTCTACCTCCAAAAGTGGAGAAGACAAATCACAAACATACAGGAAACAGTCCCAATGACATCCCCCTGCCTGCACCAAGCACTTATCTACTGGCAGCACCTTTAAGGGGAAAAATAGAACTTTATTCTCAAAATTGGCACATTATAACCCAGGACAAATGGGTTCTAGACATAGTGTCACAAGGCTACAAGTTTCACTTCCTACCCTGCCAAGGGCAAACAGTTGGCCAAACCTGCCAAAAAATCAATGGGCAGAGGCTCAAAAACAAGTCTCATCCCTCATGGACATGGGGGCGATTCAACAAGTGCCACAGCAAGAGCAGGGACAAGGATTTTGCTCAAGACTGTTCTTGGTTCCAAGAAAGGACAAAGCATGGAGACCAATATTGGACCTATCTATCCTAAACACTTTCCTGGATATACCAAAATTCAGGATGTTGACCTTACAGCAGCTTCTGCCCATGCTGGGCAGAAAGGCTTGGCTCATCACTTTAGACCTAAAAGAGGCATACCTGCATGTCCCAATCAGACAATCATGCAGAAGATACCGCAGATTCAAGGCTGGTTCAAAGCATTACCAATTCTCTGCACTGCCCTTTGGCTTATCTACTGCGCCCAGGGTCTTCACAAAGTGCCTGGCACCAGTAATTGCTTTCTTCAGGCAAAGAGGAATACAAATATATCCTTACTTGGACGACTGCCTCATTCAAACAGAGAACAAGGACATTCTACTACAGCATCTGGCGTTTGTGAAGAGACTGTTAACATGCCTAGGGTACATAGTCAACGAAAAGAAATCAAAACTAGTATCCTCTCAAGAGATAATATTCATGGGTTCAAGCTTAAATACAACTGCCCAGATGGCTTATCTCACGCCAGACAAACAAAAGGCAACTGACTACCTATTTCAAGGAAATGGCAACAAAGGCCCAGTTATCTGCAAGAAAAATTCTGCAGGCTTTGGGCTTCATGGCATCCTGCATCCTACTAATTCCATATGCAAGACTGCACATGAGGAGACTTCAATGGTACCTAAAAAGTGTCTGGACACAACATTGCCACAGCCTGGAAACAATGATTACTCTCATTCCCTGCCTGCAACAGAGAGTTTCGATGGTAGGCAAAGGCTTTTCGATGGTGGGCAAAGGCTTGTCACCAAGACAAGGGACAGCCATTCTAACTACCCCCAGCCAGGCAGAACCTAACAACGGATGCATTAGATTATGCCTGGGGGACTCGCATGGCAGGAAGAGGCATTCAGGGCACCTGGTCTGCAAATCAAATGCATCTACATATCAATCAAAAAGAGATGCTAGTTGTTCAAAATGCCCTGACAGCCTTCAAGGACCTAATTCATCCAGGACAACTACTGATAAAGACAGACAATATCACAGTCATGTGGTACATAAACAAGCAGGGGGGCACTCATTCCTACCCCCTTTGCAGACTAGCCATGGCTTTATGGGACACAGCATTGTCTTACCAAGTTCATCTGCAGGCACAATTCCTGCCAGGAAAGGACAATACTCTGGCAGACGAACTAAGCAGAAACCTCATGGATCCCCAGGAGTGGCACCTGGATCCACAAGTCTTCAGCATGATAACAAAGAAATGGGGACGCCCGGACATAGATCTATTTGCCTCCCCTCACAACTTTCAACTAAAAAGATTTTGCACAAGGACTTATCACAGACAAGCATGGAAGGTGGACGCCTTATCTTTCAACTGGAAAAACTTATCAGTATATGCCTTTCCTCCACTGCCTCTCCTCCCCAAGGTGCTCCTAAAGGTCAGACAGGAGAAACCAAAAATTATTTTGATTGCCCCAGACTGGCCCCGCCAGTACTCGTATCTGATCTTAAGGAACTTGTCTCAATGCCCAGCCTGGACCTTACCTCAAATACCTCACCTACTGTCCCAAAAATACAATCAGATTCTGCACAGCCATCTCAGGACTCTAAACCTGGCAGCATGGCGGATAATGTAGGCATACAAACCACACCTCTCAGTAAAGCTGTGATGGATGCATTTTAGAAGCCAGAAGGCCTAGTACTAGAAAATCCTATGCTGGAAAACGGAAGAGATTTTGTGCTTGGAACCAAGCTCAAGGAACTGACACAGCTGTACCAAATATTCCTCAGATTTTGCAATACTTAACTGAGATGCTGGACAAAGGCCTATCTTTTTCATCAATTAAAATTCATGCCTCTGCCATTTCGGCTCATTACAATACAGAGCCACCACTCTTTTCTCATCCTTTTATTAAGGCAGTACCTCAGAGGAGCCAAAAATTTAAGACCTCCAAAGAGATCACCAATGCCTGCATGGGACCTCAATTATGTCTTGGAAAAACTCACCCTACCTCCTTTTGAGCCAGCTGCTACTGCGGATATAAAGTTTTTATCCTGGAAAACAGCTCTGCTGCTAGCAATAACTTCTGCAAGACAAGTGTCAGAGCTACAGGCTCTCATGGCTGTGGAACCCTTTATCATTTTTCATCCAGACAGGGTCTCTCTGAGGACAAACCCTACATTCTTGCCTAAGGTGGTGTCCAGTGTGGCCCTTAACCTAACTATTCATTTGCCAACTTTTTATCGAAATCCACAGAACAAGGGGGAGAAAATTCTGCATTCTTTGGACGTACACAGACAACTTAGATTCTATTTGGACAAAACTAAAGTTTTCAGAAAGACAGAACAATTACTAGTGGCATATGCTGCAGAATCACAAGGAAAGGCTATCTCCAAGCAGACTATTCCAAAGTGGATAGGTCACTGCATTCATTTCTGCTATTCTCAGCATGGCAAACCTGTGCCTAAGGGCATTAGGCCACTTTCAACCAGAGCTGCAGCCACCTCTGCAGCCTTTCTCAAGGGAGTACCAACCAAAGACATTTTAGAGGCTGCTACCTGGAGTTCAGTGCACACCTTTACAAAGCATTACAATCTGCCACTTTACTCTAAATGCAGAGCAGGCTTTGCCACTGCAGTTCTGCAGGGCCTCTTAGTCGCTCCTAATGTTGTTTAGCTCCAGCACCCCAACCATAGCGTTGGGACTCTACCCAAATGTAATGACTGCAACAGTGAATCACGAAGTACATAGTACAGTTGTGTATACTTACCATAAATGTAGATGTTCGAGTGTATTCACTGCTGCAGTCCAGGTTACCCACCCGCTTATTTCTGCTGGAACTTATCTTTACTTCTCTGATCTATACAACCTATGTGGTGTATTTGCTTGTAGATGAAGGTAAAGTTTATTTTGGTGCATGTATGTTTTATATATATATATATATATATATAGCCTACCCTTTTGGGGGCACCTGACATCTGGGGCAAGAAAAACTGAAGAAAATGGCGTCGGCTGCATCTTTTATACCCCTGACGACCTGACATCAGGGAAGGAGCGACAGCAACCGATGCAGGACCCAAGACTTTGGAATTCAGGCTGACTGAGGACAACCTGCCAGCAGGATTACCCAAATGTAATGACTGCAACAGTGAATATACTCGAACATCTACATTTATGGTAAGTGTACACAACTGTACTGTCTTTATACTTGCCTTTAGCCTGTTGAGGCATTTTATACCCTCATTGCGATGAGAGTTTCTGGCATTACAATGCAGTCTAACTAATTTCTTCCTTTTTAATAAAGATTACTTTTATCTTTGATACCAGAGATGTTCATAACTGAATTTGCCTCTTTATTTGATCCCAGTGGGGACAGTCTTATCAATGCATTCTTCTAAACGAACATAAAAATCCTTGGCATAGGTGGCTGTGTATCTTGTTCTATTTTAGGGGTAGCATGAAAGAATTTTGCAATTTTGTCATATGGTTGTTAAAGTCATAGCTTTTCTTCTGAAGTTTGTAAAGAAGGTAATCAGTTGGTGATCAGACTTAAATGAGGGACCAACCATAGGCAGGGAGCACCCCCCCCCCAGTGGGGTTATGAATGTTTTGAGCCACGGAATTCTCATTCCTTAATCTAAGAAATGTCATCCGTACCGGACATTAGAATTATGAGTACTCCAGTCAACACAGTGGTAATTGAAGTCACTAAGGATAGAGATCCACCTCTAACAGGGATGTTTTCTATGCATACCAGGAACTTCTCATGATCCTGTGGGCCCATATAACAAAATTTAAGTTGAAGTCCGACTTGTCTAATCTAAGCTGGAGTTTAATGAGATGACATGGTGGCTCATTGTGTATCACTTTGGAAGGGTGAAATACTTGGCAAAAAAGTCACCATTAGCCACAGAGTTGAAGGACACAGTAGCCAGGCACATAGGGGGTGATCTTATTAGAGCTGAACCATGTATGAGTCACTGACAAAAACATATACTCATGTCAGATGTAGAAGTGCCTCCAAATCAGTTTGTTATTAAGACTCCTGTCATTCAGAATGGCCACTTTTATCTGTCAAATTTATTATTTGATTTGTTGGTTAGATTAGTATGTTCATTAGATGTTATCTGCATAAAAATGGGTTCTGGTGAAATTTGGGTAGCATCTGCCTATTGATATTGGAGCAAGGATAAAACGAATAAGTTTAGTGAGCCGTGGATGAACTTCCCTCAATAACTTTTATGTCTGCAGTGTAAAACTAAAAACAAATGTTAAAAATCTATCATATTACAAACTGAAGAATACAGACTTTTGCATTCAGAATGCAGAAGTGGAAAAAAAAGGAAAGGCAGATGAAGAAATACAGCTATGCCAAAAAGCATGTGTGTGTGTCTTTAAGACCGAATGATGGTAAACATTAAGGGTTGTTTGATCTCTTACATAAACACTGAGCACGTCACAGATGTTTTCTGAAAAGTCAGCTGATTAAAAAAAACTCACACCGCTAATAGTTTCACTTTGAAAGCATGTACTCAATTGTTTCTACTTTTATTTAGTCTAAAAATTCTTGAAGACAATTACTTTCACATAAGTTTTTAAAGGAGAACCACACCCAAAAACTAAAAAAAAAAAAAAAATGTTTTTCAGTAGATCTTGAACTTTTTTGCATTGCTAATGCCTCTGTATGAAAGTAAATGGTTACTGTTATTTTCTAATTTGTTACACCCCAAAATGATTTGAAGGAGGCTGCCATGGCTAACATTATTTTGTTCTATAGTCAATGGCTTCACCTTCCTCATGTCATGTTAGAGGAGCAGAAAGAAATCCTTCAGTTATTGTAGTTTTCTCTGTCATCAGTTCACAACGTTGCTGTGACTGCTTACTTTTCATTAGCAGCATCAATCTGCATTTTTAATTACTTTGCTTCCTTTGATTTTATTAGTGGCCACCTCTGTTGCAGCATTTTAAGGAATGTTTGAATGACAGGCTTGAATTGAAAATGTAGCTGAGTTAATTGTTCTTTCCAAAGAAACAACTGTAGTTCAGTGTTCAAGTGTGAGAAATCTGACCCCTGTGATCAATAGGTGTTACTTGGGCTGAAATGATTTGTGTTGCATTCACAGTTTAAAGGGAGAGTCAATATTTTCTGCTACTGTCTTGTTTTAGTTTAGCTGTCAGGTCATGTGATCCTAATATTTACATTCAGGCTGCTCTGACTCTTCGAGCTCAGGTTTCAGTACCCTGGGGGATGGGTAAATCTCACTTCCAGAAAACTTAAATATTGTAGCTAGAGTTAAAGTCTTTAATAGTAATCTTCTTTCTCCATTTCTAGAAAAAATATGCGCTTTTGCAGAAATTACAGTGTAGAAAAAATGCAAAATCATATACTGACAAAGTTAGGAGTTAGATTAACATATTTGCTTTCTTTTTGTGGCAGTGACTTTTATTACAGGCAAAGACATTTGCGTATGAGAACTTAGCTTGAAAGCCCTGCCTTTGTTCAGACACCAAGGTACACTATTTATCTGAGGTACAATGCTAGCAATCTGTAAACGATAAGGCACATTTAAATGTCATTGTTTTCTTAATGGCTCTGTTGTTGGGATAAGTGACCTAACTTAATTACTGTTCCACTCCTAGCAGCTGTTGTGATGTAACAGATGAGACAAATGCAGGAAAGAAAGGCAGACTTAATTATTAAATTATGTTTTTTTCTGTATGTGAGGTGTTTAGTCTTGGATTACATGGAAGGAAAAACACTTTTTGTTAAGAAAAACGTGACTTTTGGGTGGATTTCTCCTTTAAAGAGAAAATGTACACTGAAATGTTTCGATTTCTGTTTATACACAATCTTCACACCCAGAGCACACTGGAACCCCAAGCTTGTACATATGCACACTAAGATTTTAATATAGAATTTCAGTTCAAATCACTCTATTGTTAATGCACTGTTCCATGATATTGCAAAGTATAATAGAACATTCAATAACAACATAAACAAATGTATATCTAATATGCCCTGGGAACTATCGCCCCATTAGCCTGATAAGTCTGATATGCAAAGCTATGGAACACATCATCATGAACCTAATAAACAAGGATATAGGGAATCTCCAAACTCTGGAGCCTACACAGTTTGGTTTTGTGAAGGGTAGATGATGCCTGCTCAACTTGGTCAACTTCTTTGAGTCAGTCACCAGAGTTGTGGATGAAGGCAAGGTGGTTCATACAACCTACCTTGATCTGACCAAGGCCTTTGATACCATTCCCCACTCAGGAATCATTGAAAAACTCACTAAGCTAGGCTATATATCACCCCTATATCACTAGGTGGGTTGCAAACTGGCTCACAGATAGAACTTGCAGTGTGAAAGTAGCTGACTCCAAATCAAACTGTGAACCATCCGGGATCAGTCCTGGGTCCTCTCCTGTCTGGTATCTACTTCTCAGAAGTCCAGGCCAACACGAAGGGACTCTGGCTGACAAAGTCCATAGATGACTGCAAGTTGGGAGCCATTATTAACTCCCCAAATGATGTTGACATCCTACAGAAAGGTCTCACTGAGACCAATGACTGGTGTCAGAACCATAGGTTCATAGGTTGGTACTAGGCTATCGGCCCTAGGGCCTATACAAGCCTAGCCATAACAATTTCCTGAATATTTCTTTCCACACTATTTACTTCCCTGGACCCCTGTCTAGCAGGGTGACTGATGTGATCCCCAGGGTGAATTTCCTTTCTCCCATCCATTCATCAAGGTTCCTTTTGAAGAGGGTCAAAGAGGAGCTGTGCTTGACATGTATGGGCAGTCTATTCCAGAGTCTGGGCCTTAAGCTCAATGCATCCCCTTTGGGAAAAACCCAGTTCCCATGAATTACCACATTTATGGTAGTCCACTGAACACAGAAGGGTTATAAGATACCTGGGAACACAGGTTGACAGCAACCTCTCTTTTAACCACCACATTGCCACTGTGTTTAAAAAGTCCTTCTATGTGGTACATCTCATTACTAATGGTTTTGCATCCAGGAAGAAAGAGGTAATTGTCTCCCTCTACTCTTCCCTCAGGCCAATCATCGAGTGCAATGCCCCATTTGGCATGTACCTCACTAGAGACCTGTAACAATTGGAGAGGCCACAAAAGTACCTAATAAAGAGGATCCTAGGCCTTAAACACTTGTCCTATATGGACAGACTCAAAAAAACTCCAACTATTCTCTGTCTCATATCGCCTATGTAGAGGTGATCTCTGCTTGACTTACAAAATCATGTATGACCCAGCTCTGTTAGAAATGCTACATCTAAAGAAATCCCAATCCCTCTGCACCACACACTCCAGAGACCTAAAGCTCATTACCACAATCAACAAAGCGTGCTGGAGGGACAGGTTCATAACCCAGAGAAAGTCCATGCTATGGAATAGACTTCCCATATATGTCAAACAGAGCACCTCACTGGCCCTCTTCAAGAGAAATCTTGATGAGTGGATGGGAAATAGAAAATTCACCCTGGGGATCATTCCATTGGCTCTACTCGACAGAGACACTGGGAACCAAGGTCGGGTGGCATGATGCCAGGGTAATCCTATGGGCTCTGCTTGTAAAGGCTTCAGGGCCATTAGCCTAGTACACACCTATGCAACAACAATAATAATAATAAATGTTAAAGCTTCTTTATAAATGCAAATTGTGTGTGCTTGCCTCTGATGGACCTTATGTTGGAACTCAGTGGTATGAGCAGAATGCATAACCTGATCAATCAGGGTAGAGAATTTCAGAGTTGAGTAGCAAAGAAAAAAAGACTTGGGCCACAGAATATTCTAATTTTATTCATAAAATCTGAAGCAGCCCCCCAAGTTTTATGAGTGCTGTTAAACCAGGAATTACCAAGTCATGCAGAGAGGTTAACCCCCATATAAGCAGTTGTGGGGTTATTGGTGTTATCATTTTATTGACTCAACACTGAAATGATAGCCAAAGTGCTGTCTCTAACACATGCAATATACATGCACTTCTTGGTGTTGCAGCTGATACACTGGTCGCAGTACCTGATGCAAGCTGTACATGCTAAGGTCCTACCAGGCAGACTATGACAGTACATTACAGGAATCCAATCAGTGCAATGTAAAGCAATCGATCAGCACATGCAAGTCACCTTCTGGTAACATATGCATGCAGCAAATGAAACTTAGTACTTGTATTTCAGTGTTAGCCCAGCATACAAAATGTGCTGAGTTCTACACCCTTACTTCAAAGCGTTAGTTGGCACCTTTGGGGGATATTCAAAGACAAAGGGAGCTTCATATATTCAGCTTAACTGCTATCATCTGTTTTTGGAAAGGTTTAATATCTGCTAGTCTGTACAATGTCTAGTCTGCAATTTCAGAAAGGTGTTCATTTCGTATACAAGTATGTCTGACTTGTTGTGATGTATAGGATAGAAGTAGCAGAGGTTCATTTTATAACAGTAATAGTTTCCCTCGTGTCCTCAAAATGTCTTCTCAAGAAACACAGACTCTGAGCAGTAACAGAAACAAATAGGTGAGGGAGAATATTACACACAATTAACTAATGTCAGTGGCCACTTTATCAAGCCTGCCCATAAAATATGATCCGAATATGATGAAAACTATCCAGGAATAATACCAGGTGACCAACAGAGGAAGAACAACCAGTCAAATTACATTCTACAAGACTGAATGTAGATGAGAGCTCAGTGAGGATCAATGGCTCCTTTTTTGTTCCTTCTCAGACAGACAACTGAACACGCATCCCAGAGATGTTGTTTCTGTTATGCAGTTCCCTAAAACTGGACTGTGAGTATCAGGACGAATGCACCGGAAGATGGTTCTCAAACTACACTGGTACAACCACCTCAACAATCTTAGCCAAAGCCCAGAGACTGGACACATTATATAGAAAATGTATTTAATTTTGCACTTGTTTACTGGAATAGTCCAAATTTATAGTGTCTCTTTTCAGTGCAGGCTCGGGAGAAAACTTCCAAATTAAATTTAATTTACAATATAATACAATTATGATGCAAAGTTTATTGCAAAAGGGGAAGATTACAGTTTTCTGATTGTCACCTTATACTATGCCAGAAATTACAACATATCATAAAAAATAAACAGATAAAAAACTGAAAATCATCCAGATCCAGAGTTAGTGTCTTCAACAACAGGACAGTAACAGCATCTTCCAAAAATGATTGGACAATGTCCGCACTCAGTCATCACTTTTTATAATCATGGTGACAAAATGGATAGGACATCAATCCAGACATGCTATAAGGGCCTCATTAGATAGGCAACCAGTAAACATCAGTGTGTCATAAAATTCTGATTATTTTCTTATTAACATTCATTATTCTGAATAAATCTCAACCCAACATTATTTATTTTATTGTATTATTTATTTGCATTTGTTTTCCATATGAGTCCACTGAGCCTAGGAGTGCCCATTTTCAGTGGAGGCCTGGGGAGAAAAGCTCCATATATAACAGTGGTGCAGCGGTTAGCGTCATCACCTCACAACAAGAGGTTCTCTGGTTTGATTCTCGGCTGGAGCGCTTTCTGTGTGGAGTCTGCATGTCCTCCTCGCAGTCGAGTGACGTTTAAAGAAATGAAGGTAGGTGCATGCGTGAATGGGTGTGCCTTCTTTGAAGGTTGGGTGTCGGGCTGGCATCTCGGCACCGTAAACATCCACTGCCAATCGTTAGCAGACCAGAGTTCTGCTGTGGCGACCCCTAACCAGGAAAAGCCGAAAGACATTAGTTTTTTATTACATATACATTGATGAAATAAAGTTACATAATGACTGTTAACAGATTCAAGTTACTAGTAAGCAACATTATATAAAATACAAAAATAATAGTGATTTACATCCAGGTACAATATATACATGTTGATATACAATAAGAATTAGGCTTTCTTTTCTTTAAATTTCATATTCAACATTGAAGTAAAGTTTCTCAGGCAAGCTTTGCCATCTCTACTGAATCATATAAGAAAGTTAGACTCTAACCCAATGAATGAAGATCTTATTAGTACAAACTCAAGCTACGTCATCATGTCACTTACAGTTAATGGACTTAAGATCTTTAGAAAGACTGGAACAAATATTCCGTCTGCATTTTAGAACAGCTGTATAAGTTACTCTGAGGCTACCTGAATTTCCTCTGGACAACAATTTTACCTGAGTTAGCAGAGATCTGATTTTTCCAAACCTACCCACTTCCAAGAATGAGTATATCCCTGTCTGCTCCAATTTCCTTCTATCTTTATTCTTTAAATCATGATGTATATCTTGAAATTACTTAGCTCAAAAATGTCTCACACACACACACAGGTATTGACTGATGAAAAAAGTCATATGCGTACGGGTGCTAATGATTAATCCTTTTAACTGAGATTCAGATGTTATCTAGGCTATGGACTATGAACATTCCAGAAGCTTTTTTATCATTATACCATTATCCACTCTATTACATTTCTTTCTGAAAATGGTCAGCTGAATTGCATTATTTAAACTTTATGAAATGTCAGTCTCAGAGTATTCAACACTGAAAAAGTAATCACCTGGTAGGACCAGGGCAGCCTTTCACACTCAAAGACAGGACCCTTTCAGCTTTCTAGGATCCAACAGGAAGAGCAGATGAAACACAAACATTGTGAACACCCACTGTCCTATCACACACATGCACGCACACACTTTGCTGAATCAAACTCAGCTGCACCTCCAACAACTAGCTGTATACACCCCCAAAAAAGGGGGATGGTGGGGAGGTACTGCCACTAATGAGGTGTGTTCTATGAACCTCTTCTGTTACATGTAAGTGGAACTTACACAACTGTACTATGTTCAAAAATACACTGCCTTACTGGCATATGGTTAGATTCCCAAAGCTTACCCAACTTGGGGGGATGAACTATAAGGGTCCAGGAGCACCTGGTGAATGGTCTTTGTGAAGCTGGCACTGGATCTAGAAATTCATCCGGTTTGTAGGGCTTGATGAAGGTAAGGATGGAGGACCAAGTTGCTGCCTCTAGAATACTTCTAGAGTCCACTCCTTTCCAAAATGTCATGGATGAGTGAATGGCCTTGGTGAAAAGTGCCTTTACCTTGCCAAGATTTGCCTTGCCATAGTGAGTATAACAAAAAAATAATACTAGAGGGTAACCCACATGCAACTAATTGCTTGGAAACAGGTTGACCTTTCTTGGCCCCAGAATGGAAAATAAAAAGCTTTTCAGGCTTTATTTGTTGGTTTCTTTCAGCTTTTCCTGGTTAGGGGTCGCCACAGCAGAACTCCGGTCTGCTAATGATTGGCAGTTGATTTTTACGTACCAGCTTGCCAGGCCTGACGCACAACCTTCAATGAAGGTACGCCCATTCACGCATGTCTCAACACAGAAGACGCTCTAGCTGAGAATCGAACTGGACAGCATCTTACTGTGAGGCGACAACGCTACTGCAGCACCACAACTGTGGGTATCTTTTCAGGCTTTATAGAGGGCTTTATTCTGTCTGGGTAGTACCTGATCTGCCTATGCCCATCCAAGGTATAAAGCAACATCTATCCCTTAAAATTATGTTCTGGAAAGAACATAGTGAGATTAAAAGACTGATGGGAAGTGAAGGCTAAAATCACTTTCAGCATGAAAAAAGGATAAGTACCTATGTATATGGAACATCGGGTAAGACTGTCCCAACATGAGAGCTTGCAGCTCAGAAACTCTCCTTGCTGATGACAAAGTAATAAGCAAAACAGCTCTGAACATTAATAACCTAAAATCTGCATGAGCTGCCAATTCAAAAGGTGGTAAGGTCAACGTTTCAAGAACATAGTTGAGATCCCACAAGGAAGGAATTTGCTTGTGAGAGGACTTCATATGCAATACTCCCATCATGAACTGCTTTACCAAAAAAAGAAAGAGAGAATGAGGGGTATCCATTGGCAGACAAGCAGAGAAGGCCATTAAATGCACATTTATACATGCATATGCTAAGCCATCTTGAAGTAGCTCACACCAGTATTTCAAGACCAGAGTAATATTAACCACAATGGACCCTCTGTTTTCATTTAGGCACACTTCAAAAACCTCATCCATTTGTGAACATAATATTTTCTAACAGTAGGTTTTCTGTCCTCCTTTAAAACCTGCTGCATATCCTCAAGAAACAAGTGACTACACAGTCAAGATAGAATCATCCAGGCTGTGAACAGAATTCTTTCCAAATCTGGATTTGCAAGTCACTCCTTAGTCTGTATGAGCAGGTCCAGCATGTGAGAGAGTCTGGGGAAACTGCCCTTGGGCAGTACTAGAGACAGGGAGAGCCAAGATAGTCTTTGTCAGTAGGGGGTCACCACAATGATTTTTGGCACATTCCTTTGAACTTTCAGAAATACCTTGTGAATCAGTGGACAGGGGGAAAATACATACTAGAACATTTCCATCCCAGGGAATGAGAATGCCTTCAAGCATGACAGCAAAGATGTCTGGAACAAATTTTTTTTCCAGCTGTCTGCTTTGAAAGTAGGTGAACAGATCTATTAGTGGCATTTCTCACATCTGGACTAGATCCTGGAACACCAGTACCTTGAGCTTCAACTAGTGTAGGTCTACCCAGGATCTGCTCAGTCTGTTTGCCACAATTCTCAGCTCTAACATGTCTGATGCCTGAAGAGACAGAGTCCTAAAAAGCCCACTCCCATGCTATCATTGTAAATCAACACAGAGGGGAAGATCACAAACTCATGAACCCCCTAGTTTGCTGGGGTACTACATCACTGTGGTTATGACCATAACTATCAGAAGAGGATCTGGAGACTAAAGGTGGTGAGGGACTTTCAAGGCTTGAAATACTGCCAACATCTCCTAGACACATGTCCTTCTGCATGTCCTTAGGTCCCCAAGAAGCTAGTACATGCATCACCACTGACACAGTCCCCCAGGCAAAATCATAAGTATCTCCTTGGACAGATTGTACTGGCATGGTAGTGGCGGGGGCCTGGTCTGATACTTAACTGATCTCTACACCATTTTAATTCTCATCTGATGAAGGGCAACACCAGCAACTGGGATTCCAGGAAGAGAAGGTGCTATGTCCAACAATTTCAAACATACCACTGAATTTTTCTCTTGTGAAGATGTGCCAGTAATAAAATGAAAATCATGGAAGCCAACAGTCCAAAAGTTTCTAGGAATTCCCATTAAGGCAACATTCCCCTAGGAAAATTTCAGAAACATCATCTGGTATGACAGGGACAGAAAAGCCACACTCTTGCTGAAGTCAATTAAGCACCACAGAAAGACAGGTCTTTGCAAGGATGTCAAACATAACTGTAGGAGGTTCAACTTGAACCCTAGATGGGAGAATTAAACAAGACCTTCTCCAGCAGTTCACATGACTGGAGAGAGAGACTTTGCACAGATCAGCAAGTCATTTAAGGGTGGAAAAAACTGAATGCACATAGTCTGTCAATGGCTTCCACTGGAGAAAGACATTTGGAAAACACTTGCATTGCAGTGGATAGCCCAAAGGGCAATTACAAAAACCATGTGCATGTGAGGCTGCTGAAAACTAGCTTGCTTAAAGGAGAAGAACTTGAGAATATGAAACATTTTTAATACTCCTTATTTCAATTTACCTGTCATCCCAGTGTTTAAGGATATTAGTGTTAGATATTATGAATATAAGGCTGAAATTAATTTTGTTGTAAATATGCTGAAAGAAAAAGCTAGCTTAAATGCAGAAACAGAGTTTAGTAATATGTGATCAGAAACCATACTTAATTACCATGGCTTGGAAAAGGAATCTGCTGAATGGACATTTTTCCCTTACAGACTTAAAAACAGGATGTATGCAAGAGCAAAAATGCAAAATCTGCTTTTAAAGAACACTGACATGTTTTTCTGCATATAAAAAGAATGGACACAATAGGTTTCCTTAAATAACAGGACATGTTTATGACACTGTGACAATGTGTTTCCTCAAAAACATGTTTTTCTGCATGGACAACAGGACACTGTTATCAGCATTGGCAAAAGAACAGATGTTCTTATACAAAGATCTAAATAGAATACAGGATGTTTACACTGTCAGAAAAGCTGATCTCTTACAAGACATTGTTAAACAAGGAAGCTTAAAAATAATATTATCAAGTCAGCAGTTTGCATCAGCATCAATTAGTATTGTTTCTACAGGATGAGCAATTCTCCAAAATAGAATATCAAGAGGAAATGTATATGTTTATGCATGACTAAAATTGTATATAAAGAGCTGTATGAATCCAGTTATGTTGGGGGTATGGCAGGGACACATTTGTCCTGAGGTAAATGTTATATCTCTCACATCATCTGTACTATATGAGAAGTAAAGTTGGAACAGTACTTTAAGCTGCAACATTAGTCTGTTTGGTTTATTATAAAAAGCTATTTGTTACTGCTCTAAAGTTGATGCTGCAAAGTATATTCTCTTATCAGTGTATATTCTGCAAGTTTCTGTATGCAACAGACTGTGAATGCAAATATAACCAGACTTTGAATTTTAGCAGAATCCAGCCAGCAAGACTGTCTTAAGAAGACTTCAAAATCCATCACAGCAAGCAGTAAGCAGTTCAATATAATTTTTCAATGGCAAGTTAGCCTGCATTCGAACCTAAAAGCTGCATACAAACACAGAGGGAGTGATGGTAAGCCCTGCAGACGGTCACTTCAGTTAAATTGCAGTAACTAACATTTGTACGTATGTGTAAATCCTAAACAGAAGTATTACAGTTTATGCAGCTTGCAGTAGTAAAATTTTTTTTAGATGTCTAAAATCCGGAGTGAGACTAGTTCAAGAAAGTTGCAGTGCCATAAATTCTCCAAGAAAAGGTGGAGATCCACTTGTACAGCAGTCTGCTGCCTGTTGTGCTTCATCAGCTTCTCAAGTGACTCTGAAAAATTTCTAGCCATCAGCAACAACAGCCTAATCACCTGTTTTCTTGCTAACTGGTAAGACTTTTTTCTGTGTCACATATTTAGTGTGGATGATGTTAGACAGTTTGGATATTATTAGTATGGATATTATTTATAATTCATGCAGGAGTAAACCAAACTTTAGTAAATTGCAATGTTGGTATACACAGCACATTAGTAAATGCAAAACCTTATTAGGGCAGGTTGATAGTAAGGCATTATGCAAATGTATTACAATATTTGACTGGTATCTCAAAGAAAACCATGCGAAATATGACAAATGTTTATTGTGTGCTTCAACAAAAACTGCATTTTGTGTATTATGCCATAATAAATATTGCATCATATTGCTAAAAAGATAGACTGTAAAGACAGATCTGTTCATGATAAAGAAATAACTAAGGGTAAAGTGTTTCTATTATATTCAGATGTTGAACAGTTATGTCCTGTCACCACATGAGTCAAAGTTACTGATAGAACCCCTAGTACATTTTGTTACAAAAGAATGTAATAAACTTCTAAAAGACAGACACAATAAGTTCAGGAAGCTTAGGCAAGTTATACATACATCTTTTCAAAAGTGCATAGGAGTTTCAAATTCAGCAGAACAGCTTACTAAAGAATGTCAGAAAGACCATGCAACATTACAGGAAATTCAACAGCAGTTGCAGGATAAAGAAAATAAATTAGCTGAACTGACAAAGACTGGGAACTTCCTGCATACACAGTTAATCTGTGCAAAAGAAATATATTTTATAATATGTTTATGTTTTGAAAATGGTTAAGCATACATGCTAGGATGGTAGGGGCAAATAATTTTTAAATGTTACTTTCATTCAGTTAAAGCGAGACATTTATCAGTGCCACAGTAAAGTAGAGCATAATGACTGCCATTCTTAGCATAGTCAAAAGGTAAACAAAACTGTTCTAGTGTATAAAATTAAATAAAAATAGATAATGAATAAAAATTTAAAGTCATAATGACATGCTTGTATAAAGATATACAGATACAAGACAGACATGCATGTATGCTCTTTTCATCTAAAATACATCTGTTACAATACACAAGAACAGGCAGTCAACAGCAAATACAAATAATGTAAATATAAACATATGTTAATTAAGCTAATATCTATTTTGTTTTTTTACAATTTTTTATAATTGTATAGTAACCCCAAACAGTTAAAGTTCTAAATTTTAAAAAGAAAATCACAGATGGTATATGTCAAACAGTTTTTTTAAAATTAATGGCAGGACAGTTAGATAAATAAAAAAATACTGAAATCCATGTAATCTAATTGTAATGTAGTATAAATGCATAGTTATGCAAATCACAATCAAATTAAAGAAAAAATGCCAAAAACATTAACTATAGTTTACAGAGTATGAAATGTGAGCTCAGACCTTCCTAGACTAAATGAATAGTTACAAAAAATGTTGAAAAGATGAGATAAACAACAAGACTGATTGCCAGACAAGTAGCTTGAGTTTTTCTAAAACATCATTGCTATTAAAACATAATTGTTAAAATGTTTACATGCAACACTACTTAGTAATTGTAATAAAATGTCACAATTGTGCATAGATGTAACTTATAATCAGTTTGCAAGTAAATGTTAAAAGAAAAAAACCTCAGTTGCATCAAGTACAGCCAGCAAATGGGCTATAGTATACATACAGTTCAATCAATTGTGCAGGAGGGTGTAAATGCCTACTAGTGGTAATAAACAGCAAAAGCTTTATAAAAAAATGATCAAATCAGACAAAAGTCCATAATTTAATAAAATAAATGTATGGCCAAAGTGTTGGGCTGACATACATTCTATTCTCACAGCATAAAGCAGGTAAATAGTGCTGCAGTACTACAGGGGGAGGGGTACTTTTTCAGTTTTACACTGAATATGTGAGCAGTATTGCACAAGGGTCTAAAATAAAGCTACAGAAAAAATAAACAACAGGGGTCTGAAACAGAGCTACAGAAAGAAAAACATATATCATTCCTTCTTGACAATACTCTTTTGGGGGGGAGGAAACAGGTATTACTGCATAAGAAACACTGGTAAACATATTAAATCTAAAAGTCCAAGATATTTTATGCTAGTTATTATTGTATTGTTTAGTAGTAAATTGTATTTACAACCTGTTAAACTGTAAAGCTATACAAGAGATGGTTTAAAAAACAAGAGATGGCTTAAAACTACTTTATTACAGCTATACAAGAGAGTAAAGATATGTAAAAAACTGAACAAGATTGGTCACTATTTTTAATATGTTTTTGGCAAAACAATGTTGGTATAAAAAAGAATGAATATTTTTAATTGCTGATTATGTAGTTTAAAATAACAGGACATATGGATTTGGTATCACTTCCACTAGATATTTCTAAAGAGACATAAACATTTTCCAAGATTTTGCTTAATATTAATGTTATTAAATTTGTAAGATTAGACTAAATGTACTTTATAGTCTGTATGTACAAATACAGATGAATTCAGTACAAATTATAGTCTTTGTATGTACAAATGCAGAAGAATTCAGTACAAATGAAATTAATGTCTAGTAATGAATATGTGTGAAAAAAAAACATATTTAAAGAAAAAAATGGGTCCAGGATACCTACTAGATAGAAATGCATGAATAGCAAACAGTCTGTGTAAATACATACTGTACAGGATACATTGTAATAAGTTTAAAAGTAATTTGTCAAGTTGTAATATCACTAGTTTTACCCCAGTAAAATAATTGCTTTCAAATATTTATTATCTAAGCCCAGTTCAGTATTTTACCAAGATGTTAATGAGCAGTTCAGAGACATGAACACAATGTGATGGTTAAAATGACATTGAAACTGTATATTTTCAGTAGTGTATAAATGCTTTCAGTAGCACATGGTTCTTGTCTCTTATAGTTAATTCAACAGTTGCAAAGAGTTAATGAAACAGTTCTAAGTCATAAATTAAATTCTGTAATTGCAAAATAATAAATTAATCAAGTTAAACTAAAGCAGACACAGCTCATAACTGATAAAATAATTTCACAGAATGGTCTGCAAAAGAAAAAGTTGTTAAATACATTCAGTTTTGGTAGTAATACTTTAATATAATTGTATTAACTATGTAAAATTGCATTTTGACTTGTATAAAAAAACTAAAGGTTTTGTTTCTTAATGTTTAAAAACAGAGGGAATTGTTAGATATTATGAATATAAGGCAGAAATTAATTCTGTTGTAAATATGCTGAAAGAAAAAGCTTACTTATATGCAGAAACAGAGTTTAGTAATATGTGATCAGAAACCATACTAAATTACCATGGCTTGGAAAAGGAATCTGCTGAATGGACATTTTTCCCTTACAGACTTAAAAACAGGATGTATGCAAGAGCAAAAATGCAAAATCTGCTTTTAAAGAACACTGACATGTTTTTCTGCATATAAAAAGAATGGACACAATAGGTTTCCTTAAATAACAGGACATGTTTATGACACTGTGACAATGTGTTTCCTCAAAAACATGTTTTTCTGCATGGACAACAGGACACTGTTATCAGCATTGGCAAAAGAACAGATGTTCTTATACAAAGATCCAAATAGAATACAGGATGTTCACACTGTCAGAAAAGATGGTCTCTTACAAGACATTGCTAAACAAGGAAGCTTAAAAATAATATTATCAAGTCAGCAGTTTGCATCAGCATCTGCAACAATTAGTATTGTTTCTACAGGATGAGCAATTCTCCAAAATAGAATATCAAGAGGAAATGTATATGTTTATGCATGACTAAAATTGTACATAAAGAGCTGTATGAATCCAGTTATGTTGGGGGTATGGTAGGGACACATTTGTCCTGAGGTAAATGTTATATCTCTCACATCATCTGTACTATATGAGAAGTAAAGTTGGAACAGTACTTTAAGCTGCAACGTTAGTCTGTTTGGTTTATTATAAAAAGTTATTTGTTACTACTCTAAAGTTGATGCTGCAAAGTATATTCTCTCATCAGTGTATATTCTGCAAGTTTCTGTATGCAACAGACTGTGAATGCAAATATAACCAGACTTTGAATTTTAGCAGAATCCAGCCAGCAAGACTGAGTGTCTTAAGAAGACTTCAAATCCATCACAGCAAGCAGTAAGCTCCATATAATTTTTCAATTAGCTTTTATACAAATACACAATTAGTCTCAAAAGGAGCATTTATAATCTAATTTTTTAACTCAGCAGAAAAATTGTGGGAGTGCAATTGAGCATAATGCCTAATCACCACTGAAAATACTGCATTTCTAGAAATAGTATCAGCCCGGTCTAAGACATTTTTAGCATATGTTTTGACACCTGAGAAATGTTGGAAACAGTATCTTTAACGCAGACCTTTTTTTTCTGCAGGCAATGATGCAGTAAACTTGTCTAAACTGTACATTTATCTCAATACAAACTTCCACATAAAACATTGGTAAACACTTTAAAAGCTATCATGTTGGACTGCGCCGGATACTTTCCCCTAACATTCTAGCCACTTGGCTAGTTAATATATGGGTCTGGGCACAAACACATGGTCTTCTCATTAGCAAGGGTCACTGGGGACACTGAAACAGGATCCACAGACAATAGGGCTTGGAGGTCATGGAAGGCCCAGCATACCCAAAATTTCGTAAACTCTTTGTTAGGCAAAGCCTTAATGAATAGAGCAGAACTATAAGCTTTCTAGAAGATCTCTCAGAATTCTGGAATCAAAGGAGGGAAAAGAAAAGAAAACATCTCTTTGGGTCCATATATCTGTTAGTCATAAGAGGAACCAAGTGACACAAGTCAGAGTCCTTAGACACAGGATCCCCTTTAAAAAGAGGATCCTAGCAGACAGACTGGGGATACCAGCATTATTATAACCTGGGTATGCACCCTGTGACCAACTGCCTGCACCATGGATCTATCCATAGCCACCATCGCAGTGAGAAACCATTCACAGACTGCTTCCCCACCAAGTGGAGGGTCTTCTGTCTCTTTTTGGCATGCACTACACTAATGGGATAGTCCCGTGGGGAAAAATAATCATACTGGCAACAGATTCTTTACCCCCTGACTTACCCTGCACCTAGAGGTTTGTTTCTCCCATACCCACAGCTGGCAATGGTACAACCATGGAGGATGTGTCTGCTACACCAAGGGACTTGGAGGTAACAAAGGGTGAGGGTCCAATAGCTTGCCTAAAGCAAAGGCTACTGCAGAATCACAAGCCTTAGGCTGATGCATATTTTTTGCTTTATTCTTTTTTTTAGGTGCAGATGAGGAAGATGGTGTGGAAGTGTCCGAGTCCATCAAGTCAGGAGTGAAGAAACTAGCCAGATTAATACCAAATACCGGCTGCATGGTCAGCCTAGTAAAAAGTTGGACAAGTTCCACTATTCCCCCTCTAAATAGTAATCTAAAAAACATTCTGTTAGAATGCTATTCTGAACACTCCAATGAGAAAATTACAGCATTTTCAGTAGCATAGTTCAAAGCACAACATACATGCACAAAAGACCTGCGTTTTTGTAAAAAAAGGCTAGTTTCATTCTAGATTAACATATACAGCCTAAAACAGTATTAGACAAGAAATAAATGAAACTGATGAAACATTCCTGTCACTGTCAGGCATGTTTAACATACAAAATTGTGCCAAAACCAAACTGAAGTCTTATTTCAGTAGGGGTTACTATTCCAAAGACTGCACTGAATAAAATGACAGTTTCAGTAACCCAGTTTCAAGCACAACATACATGCACAGAAGTCCCCCAATTTTGTAAACTAAATAAATAAAGGATACAGCCTGAAACAGCATCAGACAAGAAATAAATCATAAACTGGTAAAAAACTCTTGTCAGAAATGTTTAACAGACAAAAATACAGCCAAAATAACAATTTAAACAAACAAAAAAAATAATAATAATTTAAAATGCTGCAATCCTACTCAATCAACTCAAATAATCATAACCCCAAAGAAAAAATGCAATATCTGAAGGTTTTACTGTCAAAACATCCAAATTAAGTTTTTAATCAACAGGCCATACTGCGCTAATCAAAGTAAAAACAGAAGAATATACATTTCTAACTAAAAAAAAAAAAAAAAAAAACAGTCAAAGCAGCAGATATCCTATTCAAGCACTAATAGAAAAGGCAGAGGGAGGAAATAAAATCCAAAATGAGTTTCTTATCTGAACTCTGCAGCCAATGTCATCCAGTTTGAGAGAAGCAATATCCCAAGAAATCTTTCTCTCATTGTGGCACAAGACATTTGAAGACATCCCATGTATGCAATCAAGTCCAGAAGATTTAGGATCTTTGCTTGGAAGTGTTTTCATAGGTATTTTTATACCTCAAGCAGACTTCAAGGATTTTTCTCTTCAGGTAGAGAGCTAACGTTAGAGGTGTAATGGAGAAGAAAGGGGTAACTGGGAACATATGTTTTGGGAGTTTAATGAGGTGGCAGATTTTAAAAATTCCCTCCAGAGGACTGTCAGAAATATTGGGTGAGCAAATGGCGGCAAGTAAAGAAATGATTCTTTTGGACGGGGATATGTGATCTGAATTGCCTAGACATAGTAATTCCTTATTAAGTTTAACTCTCTGTTGGCAGGCTAAAAAGCAATTACTAAAAAATGGAAATAAAAGTCTACATCAAATGTATTTGATGTATTGAATATTATAAACGATATAAAAGAACTGGAGTAGGGATCTTTAGTAGAAAAGGGAAGGAGCAAATGACATAGAAGTAAATGGAACTTGTGGGAACAATACCTGATAATAATGTTCAGGAGGAGGAGTGAGGTTTAAGGGGAGGCAGAAATTCAGCATTTTTTTGTAATACTGGACAGCTGATAGTAGTAAAAAAAAAAAAAAAAACATATGTGATATAAAGTGGATATAAAAAGTTTATGCACCCCTGTTAAAATGCCAGGTTTTTGTGATATAAAAAATGGGGCTACAATAAATAATTTTAAAACTTTTCCCACCTTTAATGTGACCTGTACAATTCAATTGAAAAATAAACAAATCTGTTCGGGGAAAAATATAAAAAAATAATAAAAAAAAAGTACATTAAGTTGGTCGCATAAGAGTGCACACCCTTAAACTAATACTTAGTTGTGTGTGCACACCCTTAAACTAATACTTTGTTGAAGCACCTTTTAATTTAATTACAGCATTCAGTCTTCTTGGGTACACACCTGCCATCAATTAAAGAGACTCTGATTAACCCCAAATAAAGTCCAGCTGCCTAGTAGGATTTTCCTGACATTTACTCAGTTGCCTGCTACAGCAAAATCCATGGTTCACAGAGAGCTTACAAAGCATCAAAGGGATCTCATTGTTGAAGGGTATCAGTCAGGAGAAGGGTACAAAAAAATTTCCACAGCATTGGATATACCATGGAACACACTGAAGACAGTCAATCAAAAAGTGGAGAAAATATGGGACAACAGTGACGTTGCAAAGAACTGGACATCCCTCCAAAATTGATGACAAAACAAAAACTGGTCAGGAAGGCTGCCAAGAGACCTACAGCAACACTGAAGGAGCTGCAGGAATTTCTGGCAAGTACTGGTTGTGGATTACATGTGACAACAATCTCCCGTATTCTCCATATGTCTGCACTATGGGGTAGGGTTGCAAGACGGAAGCCTTTTCTTACACAGAAAAAAACATCCAGGCCTGGCTAAAAGTTGCAAAACAATACAGCAGGTCTCCCAAAACACATGGGAAAATGTGTTATGGTCTGATGAGACCAAGGTTAAACCTTTTTGCCACAATTCCAAAAGGTACATTTGGTGCAAAAACAACACTTCACATCACTAAAAGAGCACCATCCCCATGGCGAAGCATGGTGGTGGCAGTATCATGCTTTGGGGTTGCTTTTCTTCAGCTGGAACAGGGCTTCGGTCAAGGTGGAGGGAATTATGAACAATTCCAAATACCAGTCACTTTTGGCCCAAAACCTTCAGGCGTCTGCTAGAAAGCTGAAAATGAAGAGGGATTTCACCTTTCAACACAATGACCTCAAGCATACATCCAAATCAACAAAAGAATGGCTTCAACAAAAGAAAATTAAAGTTTTGGAATGGCGCAGCCACAGCCCAGACCTAAATCCAATAGAAAATCTGTGGGGTGACCTGAAGAGGGCTGTGCACAACAGATGCCCTCGCAATCTGACAGATTTGGAGCACTTTTGCAAGGAAAAGTGGGCAAATACTGTCAAGTCAAGATGTGCCATCACCTACCCAAGAAGACTAAATGCTGTAATTAAATCATAAGGTGCTTCAATCAAGTATTTGTTTAAGGGTGTGGACACTTATGCAACCAGCGCATTGTACATTTTTTTATTTTTTTATATGTTTTCCCCTAACAGATTTGTTTGTTTTTCAATTGAATTGTACAGGTTATAAGTCACATTAAAGGTGGGAAAAGTTTTGAAATGATTTATTGTGGACTCATTTTTTATATCACAAAACCTGGCATTTTAACAGGGGTGTGTAAACTTTTTATATCCACTGTGTATATCGTATTTAAATAGAAACTGTTAAAATGGTTTGTTTTCTTTTCTGTTAATATATGTTTGTCTATGTCTTAAGTAATAATTTAATAAAGGTATTTAAAAAAAGAAAATTCAAACGGTCCTCTCTTGGAGTATGAAGGGCTGCCCTAGTCCTGCCAGGTGATTGGTTCTTCACTCTTATAGACAGGTAGTGGGAGGAGTTCTGAGCTCTGACATACTGCTATAGGGAGAGTAGCAAGGAACTACTACCCACATGCCAATAAGACAGCATGTTTGTTAAACACATGTTCATAGGTTCATACTAGGCTATCTGCCCTAGGGCATTTATAAGCCTAGCCAGAATGTGTTTGGCTTTCGCCACCCATTTTAAATTTATTTTTCTATGCCCTTTTTCGAGGTCAGTATATTGTGCCTCTGTCTAACAGTGACACAGAAGTGATACCCGGGGTAAACCTACGATCTCCCATCCACTCATCAAGATTCCTCTTGAAGAGAGTCAATGAGGGACTCTGCCTAACCTGGACTGGGATTTTATTCCAGAGTGAAGGGAGCCTCTGGGCTATGAATCTGTCCCTCCAGCATGTCCTATTTATTTCAGTGCTGAGGTGCAAGTCTCGAGCGTAGCTCGATGGGATTTGGATTTTCTGAGGTGCAGCATGTCCATTAATTCCGGGTTGGACATGGCTTTATATGTCAGGCACAGATCGCCTCTGAGCAGGCGGTATGCCACTGAGTAGAGCTGGAGTTTCTTTAACCGGCAGCATATGGCATCTGTTTGAGCCCTTTGATCCTCTTGGTGAGGTACTTTTGGGGGTCTTTCCAGTTGCTGAAGGTGTCTGGTAAGGTACATCCCAAAAGGGGCATTGTACTCAATTATGGGCCTGATGAGGGATGAGTAAAGAGGCACGATGACCTCCCCTGATCTAGATGTGAATCCCTTCATGATTAGGTGGGCTATATAAAATGTTTTTCTAACCACTTTGGCCATGTGGTTGTCAAATGAGAGATTGCTATCAACTTGGGTCCCCAGGTCCCTAATTACTTCTTCTGTACTTAATGGATTACCACCTATGTGGTAATTTGTGGGCACTTTGTTTTGCCAAAGGGGATGACTATACACTTTTTGGCATTTAGCTTGAGGCCATGGCTCTGGTACCAGTTGTCTGTTTCTATGAGGCCCTTTTGGAGGATGCTTGTGTCGGCTGGAGAGTCGATTATGGCGCCCAGTTTGCAGTCATCTGCGAACTTGGTCAGCCACAGTCCTTCTTGTATAATGTGCATGTTATTTTTTATTTGGTCCACATGCAGGCTTTTAGACAACACTGGAGTGCTTATTCTTTTAAAACAATGGAGAGGTCATTGCTGGTGTGAATTTGTATTTTTAATACATGCTTTTCTATTTTAATTATAAGCAGAATGGCACACAGGAAAACTGGGCAATAACCATTTCTCAGATTGCACAAGAAATTTTCTTTTTTTTTTTTTTTCTTGATGTATCAGCAAAGTCCCTGCTGATGAGATTAGCCACTGTTTTTCCTAACTGCTTTAGTATGTAGAATCTGCATGGAAAAAACTTAAAAGTTCTAGTAGGTTGGCAGGGCCCAGTTGCACCCAAAAAGTTGGACTTTCCTTTTTAATAAGGACTAACATCATTAGCTGTATTTAGGTCATAAAGGCAGCATTTGGTTATCAGATTATAAAAGTATGTGCACTTTTTTTTTTTTGCCCTTTGTTTCCTTCTCCTCCATTCATCATGTAACTGGCACAGCACCCCAAAACCTGTCCTCGCCAGGTCTATCAGCTAATGAACTCCTCTCCCCCAGTATTAATCTGGTGTAATGCTGAGCCTGGTCACAGAGCAAGGTGTATGGGGGCTTGGTCCATCTGTGTAACCATCTGGAGGGGTTACGTTTTATGGCCTACCAGTTTTAATCCTACCCTCCCCATTGCAGACTCATGGTTTAGTCCGAGTGTAAAACACGTGTGTGGTGTTTCACCCCACCTCTGCAACAGCTCAGTCATATCTCCTCTTTTAAAACCCTCTTGTAAGTTATAGCCACCTTGTGATGTTCCCAGCTACTACCTGTAGCACATGTTGCTTTAAGAGAGAATCACAATGTTGTCTCTTTTACTTGTACTGAATAAAGTACTAGAATTTTCCAGCTTCTAAAGGTCTATTATTTTTGGAACTCTGTAAATGGAGAGCTTCCAGCCACATCATTACAAATGTCAAATCAAACAACATATACAATGACTGGCCTAGCAAGTTTAAATGTATAGAGTCATAGCAGCAAAACAATAAGGGCAACTAAACCCAGACCTGGTGACACTTCAAAACTTCAGACTGCAGATATTAATTCCAAGAACACCTCTACATTGTACACAGACAGCATGGCGGTGATACAGAGTTGTCTAAATGCAGCCAAGCTGTTGATGGAAAATTCTAAAAATGGCACCATTGCATTTTTTACAGACAAGACACAAAGCAATAAGCAAATTCCCTTTTGGTTTAAACATACTATAGATCACAGGCAAGTCTACTACAAGTGCTCACACACCATTAGTTTGCGATACACTTCCCTGTTGCCACTCGCCCATGTTGACAAATGGCCTAACTCCCACTAACTCGATCCCCATGCAGTTAACAAAGGTTAACCATTCCTCCCAAATCCTTGACCCTAACCATAGGTTCATAGGTGTGTACTAGGCTAATGGCCCTGGAGCCTTTACAAGCCTAGCCCAAAAAAATTGCCCAGGCACTGTGCCACCCAATGTTAGTCCACAGTGCCACTATCCAGTAGGGCAACTAGAGTGATCCCTGGGGTGAACTTTCTGTTACCCATCCACTCATCAAGATTTTTCTTGAAGAGGGCCAGTGAGGTACGCTGCTTGAAATGAATGGGAAGCTTATTCCAGAGTATGGGCAGTCTTTGGGAGATGAACCTGTCCCTCCAGCATGTTCTGTTAATTGTGGTAATGAGGTTGTGATCTCTGGAGCATGTGGCATAGTGGGATTGGGATTTCTTTAGGTGTAGCATTTCAAGTAGGCCTGGGTTAGACATGGCTCTGTACGTCAAGCAGAGATCACCTGTAAGTAGACGATAAGAGACTGAGAACAGCTGAAGTTCCTTGAGTCTGTCCATGTAGGACATGTGTTTAAGGCCTAGGATCCTTTTTGTGAGGTACTTTTGTGACCTCTCCAGCTGTTGTAGGTGTCTGGTCAGGTACATGCCAAACAGGGCATTATATTCGATGATTGGTCTAATGAGGAATTAGTAGAGAGGGATGATGACCTCTTTCTTCCTGGATGCAAAACCTTTGGTTATAAGATGTGCCATGTCGAAGGACTTTCTGACCACAGTGGCAATCTGGTGGTCAAAGCTGAGGTAGCTGTTGACCTGGGTGCCCAAATCTCTTATGGCCCCTTCAGTATTCAGTGGGCTCCCATCAACGTGATAATTCAAGGGAAGTGAGTTTTTTCCAAAGGGGATAATAACGCATTTTTTTAGCATTAAGCTTCAGGCCATGGTTCTGACACCAGTCATTGGTCTCAGAGAAGCCTTTTTGTAGGACATCTGCATCACTTGGGGAGTTGATAATGACTCCTAGCTTGCAGTCATCAGTGAACGTGGTCAGCCAGAGTCCTTCTGTGTTGGCCTGGACTTCTGAGAAGTAGATGCCAAACAGGAGAGGGCCCAGGACCAAGCCCTGTGGGACTCAACTCATGACTGGTTGACAGTCCGACTTGGAATCTGCAACTTTCACTCTGTGGGTCCTGTATGTGAATCAATTTGCAACCCACCTAGTGTTGTATGGATTGATGTCTAGTTTGGTGAGTTTATCAATGATACCAGAGTGGGAAATGGTATCAAAGGCCTTGGCCAGGTTGAGGTAGGCTGTATGCACTGCCTTACCCTCATCCACAGCCTTGGTGACTGCCTCAAAGAAGTCAACCAGATTCAGCAGGCAGGATTTCCCCTTGACAAAGCCAAAATGTGTGGGGTCAAGTGTTTGGAGATTGCCTATATCTTTCTTAAGCAGGTCCATGATGATGCGCTCCATAGCTTTGCATACCAGACTCATCAAGCTAACGGAGTGATAGTTCCCAAGGTCTGCAGTTGATCCCCTTTATACAGCGGGATGACTGTAGCAGTGCGCCATTCATTAGGGACATAGCCTGAGGTAAGGCTGTGATTGAACAGGGCACACAGATGTGGTGCCAATTCATTTTGTAGCTCATGTAGGATAGAACCAGGGATATTATCAGATCCCATGGACACTGTGTTCTTGGCTTTGGACAATGCAGTTTTTATCTGTGCCACAGAAATGGTGGGTACTATGCTTTCTTCTGGTATTGTGATAGGGCCCTTGGGGGGGGGGAGTTGGCACTGAATCTGTCGGCCAGTATGCTGGCTATATCTGTTGGCTCAGTATAGGAGGTACCACTGCACAATAACTTAGAGCAAATCTGGGTATTGCCTTGGAGGATTTGATATAGCTATATAAGGCTTTGTGGTTGTTTTTGGTGTTAGACACAATTCTACCTTCACAGCTGGCTTTACAGGATTTGTCAAGGGATCTCAGCTTTTTGTTGAGACTGATAAGGGAGAGGATTTCCAGTCTTGTGACTTCATTTTTTTCTACAACAGTGTCTTTCTTCTGTTGTAGAGTATATTAATGGCTGAGGACCACCAGACTGGCTTCCTTTTTTTGGAGGAGAGAGTCTTAGTTCTATTTGGTATGGCAAGGCCCATGCATTTGTATACATGCTCATACAGTGCATGCATTGGTGTATGATTCGGCTGTCATGCAGCTATTTTGCATTGGCATGGGTACCAAGAAGTTAGCCACCTCTGTTTTTAGGAACCCAAAGTCGGCTTTAGAAAGGTTTCTTAGGGTGATCACCTTAGCAAGGGGTGTAGGTGAGATGGAGATTTCCATGGTGATCAGTTTGTGTTCGGATTTAACCAGGGAGGAATT
Source organism: Protopterus annectens (assembly GCF_019279795.1). Taxonomy (NCBI): domain Eukaryota; kingdom Metazoa; phylum Chordata; order Ceratodontiformes; family Protopteridae; genus Protopterus; species Protopterus annectens. Next base: position 149,542,011 of record NC_056745.1, on the reverse strand, counting down.
GACTATAGGTGTGGAGCAACTGTTGCCCATGTTGGTGATAACCAGGTCGAGGATGTTGCTTCCTCTAGTGGGGGTCAGAATGAGTTGGTCCAGGGCATTGGAACTGATAAATTCCATAAAGTGTTGATACTTGAATAGTTTTCCCAGTTGATGGAAGGGTAGTTGAAGTCACCCAGTATGAGAGTATTGGGTTGGACCTTGATAGATTCCAGGGTGCTTAGGAACTTGGAGTGAGAGTTTAGGGACATGTTTGGGTTTCTGTAGCAGGCTATGACTTGTATCGCTGTCTTATCCACTGTTAGTTGTACCATAAGTATCTCGGATGCATTATGCTGGGCTACCAGTCCAGATGTGTGCGTATCCTTTAAGAATATGGAGACACCACCACCTTTGGAGCTTCTGGCCATATTCTGGGGCCAAAAGGTATGGAAAGAGTTGTAGCCTGGGAGTGCAGGGGTGCTTTCTGCCTCTTTAAACCAGGTCTCTGTTACAGCACAGATGTCGACGTTCTCCATTTTGAGGAGAGGTTTGAGCGAGTGAATCTTGAGATTTAGACTTCTAGCATTGAGCAGCATGACCCTCAGACTTCATATGTTTGTAGCTGTTACGGCAGAATTTTGGTCTTTGGAACACTGCCTAAAAAAGGCACTATAGGGGGTGGCAAGAGCCTTAGCCACCACCCAGAATCCCAGAGGTTACAGATGCAGGCCATCTCTGGCAAAGCATTGAGGACTGTCAATCATGTCATTCCATGCAGACAGATACTGGATCCCCTTAGAATGACACCAGAAACTTAGACAATTATTGAAGTCAATCATTTCCTGCTTGTACTGTGATATCATTCTGGGTGACTGTTGAATATTGCTCAGGGCTAGGGTCATACCTGCCTGGGCCACATAATCTAAGAGTTCCATCACAACTCTTTTTATGTAGTCCAGGGAGGTAAGTTTCAGGCATACCTCTCAACCTGGAAACATCAGAAATCTGGACAAGGGCCATGAAAAATAGGTACAAATCTGTACGCTGATTAACATCTCATTTTCATACATAATTATGTAACCCCACCCACTCCAATGGAATTGTGGGATACCAACTTTCAAACACAAACTGAAGAACAGACAACCAAAATATGACATCAGACCAGAGTCCCCCTGCCTGCAGCCATTCCAATGTCTCATTATCTGGCTATTTCACCCCATTTATCATAAACACTAATGTGTGCAACTGCATACTACTTTACTTCTATAATAAAGATTTGGATTTTATTTTTACATTTTGAGGCACATCATCAATGCACAAACACTAACAGACATCTGATAAATAAAGCGATACTGTTTCACAATGAAAATAGACTTGGTATTAAAACTTCTCTGCTCTTGAAAATCGCATTCATTGAAACAGTATTGAAACCACTTGGTATTAAAACTTCTCTGCTCTTGAAAATCACATTCATTGAAACAGTAATGAAACCTGCACCACATCCAAAGAAAATACATCTGGCCAATAAGGGATAAAGATTACCTTTGGGCCGTTTTCAAATCATTGGCCCCTTGCACACATACGTGTTCTTTCATTTGATACACCTTCCTGAATTTATTAAGTTATATTCCTTGTATAATACAGTACACTTGTTTGAGCACATTTTAAATGTATTGTTTGAAAGAACATTTTTTCCAGTAGGCCGTACTGTAGGCAACGAAACAAAATGCATGAACCAATAATGACAAAACTGCCCAATTCAGAACATTTCCATCATAAAAAGTCTACTTCCACACACACACTATAAATAGAATGACAGTAGAGAAAGCCATAGGCATCTTGCACAGCTTCTCACACTTTCAATTTCAGGGTTTTTTTTCGGGGGGGGGTCAAAAGTTCAGAAACCAGGGACACATTTTAAAAACCAGGGACACGTTTTAAACATTGCTTGTATAATTCTGGAAAGTTGCTAGAATAAAACGTGTTACCCCCATGCATGTTACTGGCAAGTCTTGACTTGAACCCAGAACACTATACACACACACTACAGTTAGTGCAACATAGCACTATGCTAAATCAGCAGTTTAAACAATAGGAAGACTGAAACTTAATGGCTATCATTTATTGAATTCAGTTCTCACTTCTCACCATAGCTCTCTCACACACATACTTTGTTCAAATGAATGGCAGCTCCTAATACAGCAGCTTAAGAATAATGTCATCAGTCCTCGCATTTAAAATAAACAGCAGAAAACGAATGGCAGCTGGTTCCTGTTCACACACACACACACACACACACACACACACACACACACACACACACACACACACACACACACACAAATGTCTATGCCAATATAGCAGTATTTGAATGGGAAAGAACGCATATTTTAAATAATGAGATATTCACCACAAAAATATTATATTATAGGAGATTTGTGGATGACATTCTACTCTTTTGGAATGGGAGCGAGGAGTCCTTAGAAGAATTCATTAAATATATGGAATCTACCACCTCTTTCCTTAGGTTCACCTATGAAGCTTCTTTATACAAGTTGAACTATTTAGATGTAGTAATAATGAAGAATGATCTAAATAGATTTGCCACTTCATTATTTAGAAAACCATGCTGGAAAAACGCTATATTACACCATGAGAGCATGCATCCGCGTCATATCTTTCCTAATATTATAAAAAATCAAATGGATAGAATAACTAGAATATGTAGTGATATGAAGGACAGAGAAATGCTTTTGAGTTTTCAAAAAGAATGTTTTATGAATAGGGGATATTCTGAGCATCTGCAACTAGTATCTGAGGATAAAACAAAGATGACTTGTAGTGTTAGATATAAATCAAATGGATATGGGCATTTAGCCAGATCGAATAGGTGTAAGATACAATATGATATCAAATTCACAAATGATATCCAATATATAAAAGAGATTATTCAGAAGAATTGGAAGTTACTCTATATGAATCAAGATCTGAAGAATGTGGTGGGTGCCCACCCCACCTTCAGATATAGCAACTGTCCAAATCTAAAAAGATTACTGTGCAAAGAGAAAACACTACATATTCCTTTGGATATTAGGATGAAATATAGGCTAGGAACCTATCCATGCAACAAATGTTGTGTCTGCAAACATATTAGTGTCCAACAATCATTTGAAAACATGCAGACAGGTTATAATTTTATACCTAATTTTTATGCTACTTGTGATACTAAAACATTATATATTTGGCAACTTGTGACTCTTGCAATGTATACTATGTGGGCATGACAACACGTAGGCTCAAAGATCGAGCCTATAACCATCTATATGACATACAAAAAATGAATATCAATAATGCTCTAGCTAGACATTGCCAGATATATACATCACATTCATTTAAATTCAGAGTCCTACAGATACTTTATCCAAGTAGAAGGGAAGGTAATGTACGTGACACTTTAGAACTATATGAATTAAAATGGATTTTATTGCTCAGAGCACACATAGAGCCAGGTCTAAATACAACGATTAGTATTAGACCAGCATTATTGTAAACATAATTGTGGTTTGAATTAAATATCAGGAATATATGAATAATTGATTATACAAATAGAAAAGAATTACAAAATATGCTAGTAACTATAATCCATTTATTTTAATGTTTTACTTGATATTAAAATATGATGTTAACTTAACTTAATTATTTATTCTATCTACACACTATTTTTACATTTATTTTATTCCATGTTATTATATATTATATTTTATTGTATATTAGTTGATGACTTGATTTATGTATATTTTGTATAGGTATATTGTATCTAGGTAATGATATTCTTTTGCACCATGAATTTTTCTATATATATACTATTTCTTTTCAATACAAAAGTTTATGTGGTATTATAATATATATAAATACCAAAGTATAGCACTTCAACCCGTGGTTTACAACAGAATAAATGCAACACAAGGTTCTTGTTGTAGAAGAACTTCTTTGTAAGAAAATGTTATAATATATTCAAGTCCACCATTGAGACCATCCGAATGAATATAAGGTTAAAGGATGGTGAACTTTTCTAACTTACACTTGTAATTATCTGGTGTATTTATACTGAAAGTTGTTGTATAATTCTTTCATAGAATTTTCACCACAGGAAATGCTTTCCATATAAGGGCTTGATTCTATCTATTAATGACAATCAATGATTCTTAATGGTTAATTGATATTTTTCCCGCCGGAATTTTAATTAATTGGGTGTATAGTTTATTATATAAAATGAACTTATGTCACTTAAAATTTGTAACCTGAAGAAGCGCATTGTTAGATGCGTGAAAGCGCTTGTTTTATCTTAATAAAATAATATTTGCTGCTATCGTGGAGGCTTTGGTGATTTGTTAAACAATCTGCACTTTACTTCTTTATTGAAGCCTTGGATGGTCGTGCTGGGTCTGCTGCTGATACTTTGGATTCTTTCTTCCTTGTTTCCGGCTAACCGTCACACGATGGACAATCTCAATATAGAATTGGATTATACACCAAAAGTTGCCAGTGAAGGTATGAATTGGAATACCATTTTTCACCAACGTGAGAATTCTTTACTGAACTTTAACACTCAAGGGAATGTTGCACAGGAGGTGAATACCTACAGCGAAAATATGCAGGATTTTTATGAAGAGCTGAGAAGCCTGGAGAACAACCTTTATAAACTCCACAGATTAATCTGGCAGAGGAGACATCTGGAGGCATGCCTGCATTTCAAAGTCATTCCGCGGGCATGCGCGTCCCTCTGTATGCCTAGCTATGGGGAGGCGCACCCAGAACTCCTACGGAGGTGGCAACAGCTTAACCTGGAGCTTGGTAACAGTTACCTTAAACTACTCATTGACTATTTCCAGCCTACGGAGAATGAGCTTATTGAGAAAGTTGAAGGTGAGCACAAAAATATAATTACAAAATACAAAAGTGAGCACTGCATATCTAAATTGAATAATATGTTATCGCAAGTGACTTTTTATAGTAACAAGCTGGAACAAGTGAAGTTAAAAAAGCTGAAAAGAGATTGCAATGATTTTCATGTCGGCAATATTTTCATTTGGCCGAGATATAATGAAGCAGCAGCAGTTGGTGAGCCTAATCGGGCTAATAATAACTTGGCTAATAGCACGAACACTAATCTGACTCCCATTAATTCAGATAATAGTGCATCTAGTAGTAGTGCACTTATTTCACCGCAAGCAGAGGTAGACATCACCTCTTCTATTTCATCTTTACCTTGTAATCAACAAGGTTTAAAACTTCCAACAACAGGAGCCAGACCTAAAGAAGGTATAAACACATTGAGTGCCATTTCAGACAAGGCTTCGGTTTTAAACTCTCCGCTCCCATACAAACAACGTGCCCCGATGCGTTCCACCAGCAGGGGAAGGGGGAAGCGCAAGATGTCAGGAGAAAACTGGCAGAACAGGAAGAAAAAATTCTGAATACCCTGTTTTTCAACATATCATCCAGAGAATTAACAGAAACTGAATGTTCTATACTCAACAAGGGGTTGTCATATATACCCTCACGAGGCAGTGAATTATCAGAGACACTCATATTGCTTCGTAAATTTACCAGGAGGCTGACTTTAAGACTTTTGTTTCAGAATCCAGAATGTGTTGATGTCATATCCGAATCTATGGCTCCAAAACGGAAAAGTACGTTTACTCCACCGATACCTGGCTCTATAGAATGCTTTCTAAGAGCGTGTGAATTTGACTTTTATAATTATTACAAAGAAAAAAGACATAAAAAATTGTTTTACAACTTAAATCAATCACAAAGAAGTAGTTTAGAGTTGTTGTGCAATGATGAAAGCGTGGTATTCAAACCTGCAGACAAAGGGGGGGGGTGGTAATAATGGACTCCAGCTTCTATAATAACCTGATGATCATGATGTTAAGTGATGAAACAGCATACACAATGATTAATAAGGCAGAAACTTCACTAATAATAAAAAATGTTCAAGATTCCTTATATGATCTCTTAATGACAAGATGCATTGATAAACAACTATATGACTATTTAGAAATAGAAGCCCCTTTAATTCCTATCATAAAGGGACTCCCTAAAATGCATAAAGGGATACATCCCCCACCAATACGGCCTATAGTATCAGGTCGATCATGGGTGACCGAGAACGCATCACAATATATACAATATAAATTATCTCCTTTGGTAGATAAAATTCCTATTATCTTAAAAAATTCATATAAATTGTTGGAAGATCTTAAAAATTCACCATGGATTGATAAAATAAATCAAGAGACATTGCTAGTTACTTTAGACATAAAGAATTTGTTCACGAGTATACCCAATGACTTTGGTGTAGAGGCGGTTAGAAGTTGTTTGAATGATTTTAGAATGGGTAGTCAGAATGAACAATTTGTGATTTGTGCTTTACTGGAGCTTACACTTAACAATAACATTTTCATGTATCAGGATAAGACCTATAGACAGACATGGGGGGTAGCCATGGGCACCCCCTGTGCAAATGTCTATGCCAATATAGCAGTATTTGAATGGGAAAGAACGCATATTTTAAATAATGAGATATTCACCACAAAAATATTATATTATAGGAGATTTGTGGATGACATTCTACTCTTTTGGAATGGGAGCGAGGAGTCCTTAGAAGAATTCATTAAATATATGGAATCTACCACCTCTTTCCTTAGGTTCACCTATGAAGCTTCTTTATACAAGGTGAACTATTTAGATGTAGTAATAATGAAGAATGATCTAAATAGATTTACCACTTCATTATTTAGAAAACCATGCTGGAAAAACGCTATATTACACCATGAGAGCATGCATCCGCGTCATATCTTTCCTAATATTATAAAAAATCAAATGGATAGAATAACCAGAATATGTAGTGATATGAAGGACAGAGAAATGCTTTTGAGTTTTCAAAAAGAATGTTTTACGAATAGGGGATATTCTGAGCATCTGCAACTAGTATCTGAGGATGAAACAAAGATGACTTGTAGTGTTAGATATAAATCAAATGGATATGGGCATTTTGCCAGATCGAATAGGGGTAAGATACAATATGATATCAAATTCACAAATGATATCCAATATATAAAAGAGATTATTCAGAAGAATTGGAAGTTACTCTATATGAATCAAGATCTGAAGAATGTGGTGGGTGCCCACCCCACCTTCAGATATAGCAACTGTCCAAATCTGAAAAGATTACTATGCAAAGAGAAAACACTACATATTCCTTTGGATATTAGGATGAAATATAGGCTAGGAACCTATCCATGCAACAAATGTTGTGTCTGCAAACATATTAGTGTCCAACAATCATTTGAAAACATGCAGACAGGTTATAATTTTATACCTAATTTTTATGCTACTTGTGATACTAAAAACATTATATATTTGGCAACTTGTGACTCTTGCAATGTATACTATGTGGGCATGACAACACGTAGGCTCAAAGATCGAGCCTATAACCATCTATATGACATACAAAAAATGAATATCAATAATGCTCTAGCTAGACATTGCCAGATATATACATCACATTCATTTAAATTCAGAGTCCTACAGATACTTTATCCAAGTAGAAGGGAAGGTAATGTACGTGACACTTTAGAACTATATGAATTAAAATGGATTTTATTGCTCAGAGCACACATAGAGCCAGGTCTAAATACAGCGATTAGTATTAGACCAGCATTATTGTAAACATAATTGTGGTTTGAATTAAATATCAGGAATATATGAATAATTGATTATACAAATAGAAAAGAATTACAAAATATGCTAGTAACTATAATCCATTTATTTTAATGTTTTACTTGATATTAAAATATGATGTTAACTTAACTTAATTATTTATTCTATCTACACACTATTTTTACATTTATTTTATTCCATGTTATTATATATTATATTTTATTGTATATTAGTTGATGACTTGATTTATGTATATTTTCCGTATAGGTATATTGTATCTAGGTAATGATATTCTTTGCACCATGAATTTTTCTATATATATACTATTTCTTTTCAATACAAAAGTTTATGTGGTATTATAATATATATAAATACCAAAGTATAGCACTTCAACCCGTGGTTTACAACAGAATAAATGCAACACAAGGTTCTTGTTATAGAAGAACTTCTTTGTAAGAAAATGTTATAATATATTCAAGTCCACCATTGAGACCATCCGAATGAATATAAGGTTAAAGGATGGTGAACTTTTCTAACTTACACTTGTAATTATCTGGTGTATTTATACTGAAAGTTGTTGTATAATTCTTTCATAGAATTTTCACCACAGGAAATGCTTTCCATATAAGGGCTTGATTCTATCTATTAATGACAATCAATGATTCTTAATGGTTAATTGATATTTTTCCATGAATTTTAATTAATTGGGTGTATAGTTTATTATATAAAATGAACTTATGTCACTTAAAATTTGTAACCTGAAGAAGCGCATTGTTAGATGCGTGAAAGCGCTTGTTTTATCTTAATAAAATAATATTTGCTGCTATCGTGGAGGCTTTGGTGATTTGTTAAACAATCTGCACTTTACTTCTTTATTGAAGCCTTGGATGGTCGTGCTGGGTCTGCTGCTGATACTTTGGATTCTTTCTTGCTTGTTTCCGCTAACCGTCACACGATGGACAATCTCAATATAGAATTGGATTATACACCAAAAGTTGCCAGTGAAGGTATGAATTGGAATACCATTTTTCACCAACGTGAGAATTCTTTACTGAACTTTAACACTCAAGGGAATGTTGCACAGGAGGTGAATACCTACAGCGAAAATATGCAGGATTTTTATGAAGAGCTGAGAAGCCTGGAGAACAACCTTTATAAACTCCACAGATTAATCTGGCAGAGGAGACATCTGGAGGCATGCCTGCATTTCAAAGTCATTCCGCGGGGCATGCGCGTCCTCTGTATGCCTAGCTATGGGGAGGCGCACCCAGAACTCCTACGGAGGTGGCAACAGCTTAACCTGGAGCTTGGTAACAGTTACCTTAAACTACTCATTGACTATTTCCAGCCTACGGAGAATGAGCTTATTGAGAAAGTTGAAGGTGAGCACAAAAATATAATTACAAAATACAAAAGTGAGCACTGCATATCTAAATTGAATAATATGTTATCGCAAGTGACTTTTTATAGTAACAAGCTGGAACAAGTGAAGTTAAAAAAGCTGAAAAGAGATTGCAATGATTTTCATGTCGGCAATATTTTCATTTGGCGAGATATAATGAAGCAGCAGCAGTTGGTGAGCCTAATCGGGCTAATAATAACTTGGCTAATAGCACGAACACTAATCTGACTCCCATTAATTCAGATAATAGTGCATCTAGTAGTAGTGCACTTATTTCACCGCAAGCAGAGGTAGACATCACCTCTTCTATTTCATCTTTACCTTGTAATCAACAAGGTTTAAAACTTCCAACAACAGGAGCCAGACCTAAAGAAGGTATAAACACATTGAGTGCCATTTCAGACAAGGCTTCGGTTTTAAACTCTCCGCTCCCATACAAACAACGTGCCCCGATGCGTTCCACCAGCAGGGGAAGGGGGAAGCGCAAGATGTCAGGAGAAAACTGGCAGAACAGGAAGAAAAAATTCTGAATACCCTGTTTTTCAACATATCATCCAGAGAATTAACAGAAACTGAATGTTCTATACTCAACAAGGAATTGTCATATATACCCTCACGAGGCAGTGAATTATCA